>NW_012319746.1:0-1760 GCF_000151885.1 Dipodomys ordii
CCAGCAGGGACACAGCAGGGACACAGCGGGGGAAACAGCGGTATATAACGGGACACAGTGGGGGACACAGCAGGACACAGCGGGGGACACAGCAGGGGACACAGCGGGACACAACAGGGAACACAGCGAGGACACAGCGGGACCCAGCGGGACACAGCATCGATACAGCGGGGACACAGCGGGGTACACAGCTGGGGACACAAAGAGACACAGTGGGGGACACAGCGGGACACAGCGGGACACAGTGGGACACAGTGGGGCAACGCGTGAGACACAGCGGGGGACAGAGCAGGAGAAAGCGGGGGACACAGCGAGGACAAAGCGTGACACAGCGGGGACACAGGGGGGACACAGCGGGGTACAAAGCGGGACACCACGGAACACAGTGGGACACAGCGGGAAACATCGGTAAACCTGCACGGACACAGCGGGGATCACAGCAGTGGACACAGCAGGACACAGCGGGGGACACAGCAGGGGACACAGCGAGGACACAACGAGGGACACAGCGAGGACACAGCGGGACATAGCGGGGGAAACAACGGGACACAACGGGGACACAGCAGTGGACAAAGCGGGACACAGAGGGGAACACAGCAGGACACAACGGGGGACACAGCGGCGGACACAGCGGGACAAAGCCAGACACAGCGGGGGACACAGGTGGGACACAGCGGGACACAGCGGGGACACAGCGGGACTCAGCGGGGGGCACAGAAGTACACAGCGGGACACAGCAGGACACAGCGGGAAACAGCGGTGACCCTGTGGGGACACAGCAGGACACAGCTGGGGAAAGCAGGGACACAGCGGAACACAGCGGGGGACACAGCGGGACACAGAGGGGGACACAGCGAGGACACAGCGGGGGACACAGCGAGGACACATGGGAACACAGCGGGGACACAGCGCTACTCAGCGGGGGCCACAGAAATACACAGTGGGACACAGAGGGACACAGCGGGGACACATCAGGGACACAGCGGGGAACACAACGAGGACACAGCGGGACCCCACGGGACACAGCGTCGATACAGCGGGGACACAGCGTTACACAGCGGGGTACACAGCTGGGGACACAAAGGGTCAAAGTGGGGGACCCAGCAGGACACAGCGGGACACAGTGGGACACAGCAGAGACAAAGCATGAGACACAGTGGGGGACAGAGCGGGAGACAGCGGGGGATACAGCGAGGACACAGCAGGACAAAGCGGGGACACAGCAGGGACTCAGCGGGGGACACAGCGGGGGACAAAGCGGGACACCACGGAACACAGCGGGACACAGCGGGTAACATCGGTGACCCTTCAGGGAAACAGCGGGACACAGCGGGGGACACAGCGGGACACAGCGAGGAATATAGCGGGACACAGCAGGTGACACAGCGAGGACACAACGGGACACAGAGGGGGACACAGCGAGGACAAAGAGGGACACAGCAGGAACACAGCAGTAGACACAGCGGGACACAGCGGGCGACACAGCGGGACACAGCGGGGGACACAGCGGGGACACAGTGCGACACAGCGGGACACAGCTTAGATACAGCAGGGACACAGCGGGACACAGCGGGGGACACAGCGCGGGACACAACGGGACACAGCGGGACACAGCGGGGAACACAGGAGAGACACAGCAGGACACAGCGGGGGACACAGCGAGGACACATGGGAACACAGCGGGGACACAGCAGTACACAGCAGGACACAGAGGGACAAGCGGGGACACATCAGGGACACAGCGGGGAACACAACGAGGA
>NW_012319747.1:0-1760 GCF_000151885.1 Dipodomys ordii
GCCCTTCCTCCTCCTTCTTCTTCTATTACTTCTGCTTCTCCTTCTGCTTCTGCTTCTTCTGCTTCTACTGCTTCTCCTTCTGCATCTTCTGCTGCTTCTGCTTCTACTTCTGCTGCTTCTTCTGCTTCTGCTTCTCCTTCTTCTGCTTCTCCTTCTCATTCTCCTCCTTCTCCTTCTGTTCCTCCTTCTCCTTCTTCCTCTGATTCTGCTTCTTATGCTTATTCCTTTTCTTCTGCTTCTGCTTCTCCTGCTTCTGCTTCTTCTGCTTTTACTGCTTCTCCTTATGCTTCTCCTTCTTCTTCTTCTTCTTCCTCTTCTTCTTCTTCTTCTTCTTCTTCTTCTTCTTCTTCTTCTTCTTCTTCTTCTTCTTCTTCTTCTTCTTCTTCTTCTTCTTCTTCTTCTTCTCTTTCTTCTGCTTATGATTTTCCTGCTTCTTCTGCTTCTACTGTTTCTCTTTCTGCTTCTCATTCTGCTTCTGCTTCTGCTTCTGCTTCTCGTATTGCTTCTGCTGCTCTTCCTTCTCCTTCTCCTACTTCTATTTCTTTTTCTGCTTTTGTTTTTCTGCTGCTTCTGCTTCTCCTTCAGCATCTCCTTCTCCTTATGATTGTCCTTATGCTTCTTCTTCTACTTCTGCTACTCCTTCGCTTCTCCTTCTGCTTCTTCTGCTTCTCCTTCTGCTTCTGCTTCTGTTTTTCCTTCTCCTTCTCGTTCTTCTGCTTTTCATTCTGCTTTTCCTTCTGCTTCTGCTGCAACTGCTACTGCTTCTGCTTCTTCTGTTTCTTCTGCTTCTTCTTCTGCTTTTGATTCTCTTTCCGCTTCTGCTTCTCCTTCACCTTCTCATTCTGCTTCTCCAGATTCTGCTTCTTCTGCTTCTCCTGCTTCTCCTTCTGCTTCAGGTTCAGCTTCTGCTTCTTCGGATTCTTATGCTTCTGCTTCTCCTGCTTCTGCTTCCCCTCCTTCTCTTTCTGCTTCTCCTTCTGTTTCTGCTTCTCCTTCTGCTTCTGCTTCTGCTTCTTGTCCTTCTCGTGTTTCTTCTGCTTCTGCTCCTCCTGTTTCTGCATCTCCTGCTTCTCCTTCTGCTGCTCTTTCTGCTTCTCCTGCTGCTTATCCTTCTCCTGCTCCTTCTTCTGCTTTTCTTTCTGCTTCTCTTTCTGCTTCTTCTTCTCCTTCTAGTTCTTCGGCTTTTCCTTCCGCTTCTCCTTCTGCTTTTGAATCTTCTGCTTCTTCTGCTACTGCCTCGGCTTCTTCTGCTTCTCCTTCTGCTTCTCCTTCTGCTTTTGCTTCTCTTTCTGCTTCTGCTTCTCCTTCTGCTTCTCCAGATTCTGCTTCTTCTGCTTCTCCTGCTTCTCCTTCTGCTTCAGGTCCTGCTTCTGCTTCTTTGGCTTCTTCTGCTTCTGCTTCTCCTGCTGCTGCTTCTTCTGCTTCTCCTGCTTCTCTTTCTGCTTTTCCTTCTGTTTCTGCTTCTCCTTCTGCTTCTGCTTCTTATCCTTCTTCTTTTTCTTCTGCTTCTGCTTCTCCTACTTCTGCTTCTCCTGCTTCTCATTCTGCTTCTCTTTCTGCTTCTCCTTCTCCTTCTTCTGCTTCTCCTTCTGCTTCTGCTTCTGCTTCAATTTCTCCTTCTGCTTCTCATTCTGCTTCTGCGTCTTCTGTTTCTTCTGCTTCTCCTGCTTCTGGTTCTTCAGCTTCTCCTACTTCTCGTGCTGCTTCTCCTTCTGCGTCTCTTTCTGCAAAAAGCTTATCCTTTTGCTTCTCCTACTCCT
>NW_012319749.1:0-1760 GCF_000151885.1 Dipodomys ordii
TCACCTTCTTCTGCTTCTCCTTCTGCTTCTTCTTCTTCTTCTTCTTCTTCTGCTTTACCTGGTTCTCTTTCTGCTTCTCTTTCTGCTTCTCCTTCTGTTTCTCCTTCTCCTTCTTGTTTTTCTGCTTTTACTTCTGCTCCTCGTTCGGCTTCTGCTACAACTGCTACTGCTTCTACTTCTTCTGCTTCTTCTGCTTCTGCTTCTTCCTCTTCTCCTGCTTCTCCTTCTGCATCTTCTTCTGCTTCTGCTTCTCTTTCTCATTCTTCTGCTTCTCCTTCTGATTCTCCTTCTGCTTCTCCTTCTCCTTCTCGTTCTTCTGCTTTTCCTACTGCTTCTCCTTCTGCTTCTGCTACAACGACTACTGCTTCTGCGTCTTCTGTTTCTTCTGCTTCTACTTCTGCTTTTGATTCTCTTTCTGCGTCTGCTTCTCTTTCTGCTTATCATTCTGCTTCTCCAGATTATGCTTCTTCTATTAATCCTGCTTCAGGTTCTGCTTCTGCTTCTTCGGATTCTTATGCTTCTGCTTCTTCTGCTTCCCCTCCTTCTCTTTCTGCTTCTCCTTCTGTTTCTGCTTCTCTTTCTGTTTCTCCTTCTGCTTCTGCTACTTCTCCTTCTTCTGTTTCTTCTTCTTCTGCTTCTCCTGCTTTTCGTTCTGCTTCTCTTCGTCTGGTTCTCTTTCTGCTTCTCCTTCTGTTTCTGCTTCTCCTTCTGCTTCTGCTTCTTGTCCTTCTCCTGTTTCTTCTGCTTTTGCTTCTCCTGTTTCTGAATCTCCTGCTTCTCCTTCTGCTGCCCTTTCTGCTTCTCATGCTGCTTTTCCTTCTCCTGCTCCTCCTTCTGCTTCTCCTGCTGCTTCTTCTTCTGCTTCTCCTGCTTCTCTTTTTGCTTTTCCTTCTGTTTCTGCTTCTCCTTCTGCTTCTGCTTCTTCTCCTTCTTCTGTTTCTTCTGCTTCTGCTTCTCCTGCTTCTGCTTCTCCTGCTTCTCCTTCTGCTGCTCTTTCTGCTTCTCCTTCTCCTTCTTCTGCTTCTCCTTCTGCTTTGCTTCTTCTTCTGCTTCTGCTTCAATTTCTCCTTCTGCTTCTCATTCTGCTTCTGCTTATTTTGTTTCTTCTGCTTCTCCTGCTTCTGCTTCTCCTACTTCTCGTGCTGCTTTTCCTTCTGCGTCTCTTTCTGCTTCTGCTTATCCTTTTGCTTCTCCTACTCCTAATCTTTCTCTCTCGCCTTCTCCGACTTCTTCTTCTTCTGCTTCTCTTGCTGCTTCTGCTTCTGCTTATTCTACTATTACTGTTTCTTCTGTTTCTGCTTCAGATTGTGCTTCTTCTGTTTCTCCCTCTGCTTCAGATTCTGCTTCTACTTCTTCGGCTTCTCCTGTTTCTTCTGCTTCTGCTTCTCCTGCTTCTTCTGCTTCTCCTGCTTCTCTTTCTGCTTCTCCTTCTGCTTCTGCTTCTGCTCTTCTCCTTCTTCTGTTTCTTTTGCTTCTGTTTCTTCTGCTTCTTCTTCTGTTTCTTCTGATTCTACTTCTGCTTCTCCTTCTTCTCCTCTTTCTGCTTCTACTTCTGCTTCTTCTGATTTTCCTGCTTCTCCTTCTTGTTCTGCTTCTGTTTCTGCTTCTGTTTCTGCTTCTGCTACTCCTTCTGCTGCTCCTTCTCCTTCTCCTTCTTCTGCTTCTCCCACTGCTTCTGCTTCTGCTTCTTTTGCTTATTCTATTTCTTCTGCTTCTGCTTCTCCTGCTTCTGCTTCTTCTGCTTCTACTGCTTCTCCTTA
>NW_012319750.1:0-1760 GCF_000151885.1 Dipodomys ordii
TCACTGCTGTGTCCTGCTGTGTCCCGCTGTGTCACACTGTGTCCCGTGGTGTCCCACTTTGTCCCCCGCTGTTTCCCCCGCTGTATCCTCCGCTGAGTCCCTCTGTATCGACGCTGTGTCCCGCTGTGTCCCGCTGTGTCCTCGCTGTGTTTCCCGCTGTGTCCCGCTGTGTCCCCTGCTGTGTCCCCCGCTGTGTCCTCTCTGTGTCCCCCGCTGTGTCCTGCTGTGTCCTCGCTGGGTCCCCCGCTGTGTCCCGCTTTTTCCCCCACTGTGTCCCGCTGTGTCCGACTGTGTCCCGCTCTGTCCCCGCTGTGTCCCGCTGTATCCCACTGTGTCCCCGCTGTGTGCCCTCTGTGTCCCGCTGTGTACCCCGCTGTGTCCAGCTGTGTCACCGAGGTGTCCCGCTGTGGCCCTACTCTGTCTCTGCTCTGTCCACGCTTTGTTCCGATGTGTACCGCTGTGTCCCCCGCTTTGTCCTACTGTGTCCCCACAGTGTCCCTCTATGTCCCGCTGTGTCTCACTGTGTCCCGTGGTGTCCCTCTTGTCCCCCGCTGTGTCCCCCACTGAGTCCCCTCTGTGTGGCCGCTGTGTCCTGCTGTGTGCTCGCTGTGTCCCCCGCTGTCTCCCGCTTTGTCCCCCGCTGAGTTCCGCTGTGTCCCGCTGCGTCCTCGCTGTGTCCCCCGCTGTGTCCCGCTGTGTCCCCGCTATGTCCCCAGCTGTGTTCCGCTGTGTACCGCTCTGTACCCCGCTGTGTCTCGCTATGTTCCCGCAGTGTCCCGCTGTGTCCCGCTGTGTCCCGCTGTGTCCTCGCTGTGTCCCCCGCTGTGTCCCCCGCTGTGTCCTGTTGTGTCCCCAGCTGTGTACCTCGCTGTGTCCCGCTGTGTCCCCGCTGTATCGAGGCTGGGTCCCGCTGGGTCCCGCTGTGTCCTCCCTGTGTCCCCCGCTGTGTCCCGCTGTGTCCGCCATTGTGTCCCGCTGTGTCTACTGCTTTGTCCCCACTGTGTCCTGCTGTGTCCCGCTGTGTCCTCGCTGTGTCCCTCGCTGTGTTCCGCTGTGGCCTCGCTTTTTTCCCCGCTGTGTCCCACTGTGTACCCCTCTGTGTCCCCCGCTGTGTCTCGCTGTGTCCCCCGCTGTGTCCATGCTCTTTCTCCTCTGTGTCCCGCTGTGTCCCGCTGTGTACTGCTGTGTCCCCCGCTGAGTCCCGCTGTGTCCCAATGTGTCCTCGCTCTGTCCCCCGCTGTGTACTTCTGTGTCCTTCCTGTGTCCCACGCTGTGTCCCGCTGTGTCCCGCTGTGTCCCCGCTGTTTCCCCCGCAATGTCCCGCTTTGTCCCCTGCTGTGTCCCGCTCTGTCCTATCTGTGTCCCCCACTGTGTGCCGCTGTGTCCTCGCTGTTTCCCCGCTGTGTCCCTGCTGTTTGCCTCTGTGTACCCCGCTGTGTCCCGCTGTGTAACACTGTGTCCCGTGGTGTCCCATTTTGTCCCACGCTGTGTCCCCAGCTGCGTCCCCTCTGTGTCGCCGCTGTGTCCCCTCTCTGTCCTCTGCTGTCCCCCGCTGTGTCCCCCGCTGTGTCCCCCACTGTGACCCGCTGTGTCCCGCTGTGTCCCCTGCTGTGTCCCCACTGTGTGCCCCCTGTGTCCCACTGTGTACCCCGCTGTGTCCAGCTGTGTTCCCGCTGTGTCCCGCTGTGACCCGCTGTGTTCCCAGCTGTGTCCCGCTGTGTACCCCTCTGTGTCCCCACTCTGTGTCCCGCTGTGTCCCC
>NW_012319751.1:0-1760 GCF_000151885.1 Dipodomys ordii
GGGGGACACGTTGTGGACACATCTGTTGGACAGTGCTGGGTACACTGCGGGACACGTAGGGGGGGGACCCATTGTTTCACATTGGGGACACAGCGGGACTCAGCGGGGTTTCAGTTAGGGACTCAGCAGAACACAGAAGGGAACAAAGGGGGCACACAGCGGGACTCAACGGGTGACACAGCGGGACAAAGTTTTACATTTGGGGACAGAGTGGGACACAGCGGGGACACAGCGGGGGACACAGTGTGGACACAACGGGGACTCTTCGGGACACACAGGGGACACAGCGGGGACACAGCGGGACACATCAGCGACCTAGCGGAACACTGTGTGTGACACAGCGGGACACAGCCTGGGACAGAGCGGGACACAGCGTGGACACATCGGGACACAGCGATATACAGCAGTGACAAAGCGGCGACACAGCGGGACACATCGGGACACAGCGGGACACAGCGGGGACACAACGGGGGACAGAAAGGACACCGGTGGACAACGGGGACACAGCAGGACAGCGCGGGGGTCACAGTGGGAAACAGCGGAAACACGGGGACACAGGAGGCGACACAGAGGGACACAGCGGGACACTGCGGGACAGAGCGGGGACACAGCAGGGACAAAGCGGGGGACACAGTGGGGGACACAGCGGTAAACAGCGGGGGACACAGCGGGACTCAGCTGGGGACACATCAAAGGACACAGCGCGTGACACAGCGGGGAAAACAGTGGGAAACAGCGGGGTACACAGCGAGGACACAGCAGGACACAGCGGGAGACACAGCAGGACACAGCAGGGACACAGCGGGGACACAGCGGTACACATCAGGACACAGCGGGGACACAGCGGGACACAGCGGGGACACAGCAGGACACAGCGGGGGACACAGTGAGGACACAGCGGGACACAGCAGGGGACACAGCGAGGACACAGTGGGACATAGCGGGGAAAGAGCGGGACCCAATGGGGACACATCAGTGGACACAGCGGGACACAGCGGGGGACACAGAGGGACACAGAGGCGGACACAGCAGGGGACACACCAGGACACAGCCAGACACAGCGGGGGACACAGGTTGGACACAGCAGGACACAGCGGGGACACAGCGGGACTCAGTGGGGGACACAGCAGTATACAGCGGGAAACAGCGGGACACAGCGGGATACAGCGGGGGACACAGCGGAACACAGAGGGGGACACAGAGGGTTACACAGTGGGACACAGCTGGGAACACAGCGAGGACACAGCGGGACCTAGCGGGACACAGCGTCGATACAGCGGGGACACAGCGGGACACAGCAGGGTACACAGCTTGGCACACAAAGGGACACATCGGGGGACACAGCGAGGACACAGCAGAACACAGCGTGGGACACAGCGAGGACACAGTGGGACACAGCTGGAGACAGCAGGGACACAGCAGTAGACACAGCGGGACACAGCGGGGGACACAGTGGGACACAGCGAGGGACACAGCGAGGACACAGAGGGACTCAGCGGGACACAACGTCGATACAGCGGGGACACAGCGGGACACAGCAGGGTACACAGCTGGGGACACAACGGGACACAGCAGGGGACACAGCGAGGACACAGTGGAACACAGCGTAGGACACAGCGAGGACACAGCGGGACACAGCGGGACACAGCGGGGACACAGCAGGGATACAGCAGGGACACAGCGGGGGACACAACGGGACACAGCTGGGGACACAGCAGGACACAGTGGGGGAAATAGTGGGGGACACAGCGGGACACAAC
>NW_012319752.1:0-1759 GCF_000151885.1 Dipodomys ordii
CTGCTTCTGCTTCTCCTTCTGCTGCTTCTTCTGCTTCTGCTTCTCCTTCTTCTGCTTCTCCTGCTGCTTCTCCTTCTCCTTCTGCTCCTTCTCCTCCTTCTGCTTCTCCCTCTGATTCTGCTTCTTTTTCTTATTCTTTTTCTTCTGCTTCTGCTTCTCCTGCTTCTGCTTCTTCTGCTTCTCCTTATGCCTCTCCTTCTCCACCTCCTCCTCTTTCACCTCCTCCTCCTCCTCCTCCTTCTTGTTCTTCTTCTTGTTCTTCTTGTTCTTGTTCTTGTTCTTGTTCTTGTTCTTGTTCTTCTTCTTCTTCTTCTTCTTCTTCTTCTTCTCCTCTTTCTTCTGCTTCTTCTTTTCCTGCTTCTTCTGCTTCTACTGCTTCTCTTTCTGCTTCTCATTCTGCTTCTGCTTCTCCTTCTGCTTCTCCTATTTCTTCTGCGGCTCCTCCTTCTCCTACTTCTACTTCTCCTTCTGCTTCTGCTTCTTCTGCTTCTCCTGCTTCTCCTTCTGCATCTTCTTCTGCTTCTGCTTCTCCTTCTGCTGCTTCTTCAGCTTCTGTTTCTCCTTCTGCTTCTCCTTCTGCTTCTTCTGCTTCTGCTTCTCCTTCTGCTTCTTCTGCTTCTCCTTCTGATTCTCCTTCAACTTCTCCTCCTGTTTCTCATCTCCTTGTCGTTCTTCTGCTTTTCTTTCTGCTTCTCCTTCTGCTTCTGCTGCAACTGCTACTGCTTCTGCTTCTTCTGTTTCTTCTGAGTCTCCTTCTGCTTTTGATTCTCTCTCAGCTTCTGCTTCTCCTTCAGCTTCTCATTCAGCTTCTCCAGATTCTGCTTCTTCTGCTTCTCCTGCTTCCGCTTTTGCTTCAGGTTTTGCTTCTGCTTCTTCGGATTCTTATGCTTCTGCTTCTCCTGCTTCTGCTTCTTCTGCTTCCCCTCCTCTTTCTGCTTCTCCTTCTGTTTCTGCTTCTCCTGCTTCTGCTTCTTCTGCTTTTCCTGCTTGTCTTTCTGCTTCTCCTTCTGCTTTTCCTTCTCCTTCTGCTTCTGCTCCTTCTCCTTCTTCTGTTTCTTCTTCTTCTGCTTCTCCCGCTTCTGCTTCTTCTGCTTCTCCTGCTTCTCATTCTGCTTCTCTTCGTCGGCTTCTCTTTCTACTTCTGCTTGTGCTCCTTCTGATTCTGCTTCTTCTACTTCTTCTCTCCTTCTGCTTCTGCTTCTTCTGCTTCTCCTGCTTCTCCTTCTGCATCTCCTTCTGCTTGTGCTTTTCGTCTTCTTCTTCTTCTGCTTCTGCTTCTCCTTCTCCTTCTTCTGCTTCTCCGTCTGATTCTGCTTCTTCTGCCTTTCCTGATTCTCCTTCTGCTTCTCCTTCTTCTTCTCCTTCTGTTTCTCCTTCTCCTTCTTGTTCTTCTGCTATTCCTTCTGCTTCTCTCTATACTTCAGCATCTTCAGCTTCTTCTGCTACTGCTTAAGCTTCTTCTGTTTCTTCTGCTTCTCCTTCTGCTATTGCTTCTCATTCTGCTTCTGCATCTCCTTAAGGTTCTCCTTCTTCTTCTCCAGATTCTGCTTCTTCTGCTTCTCCTTCCGCTTCAGGTTCTGCTTCTGCTTCTTCGGCTTCTTCAAATTAAATATCTGCTTCTCCTTCTGTTTATACTTCTCTTTCTGCTTCTGCTTCTTCTCCTTCTTCTATTTCTTAAGCTTCTCCTGCTTCTGCTTCTCCAGCTTCTCCTTCTGTTTCTCATTAATCAAATCCTTCTGCTTCTCCTTCTCCTTCTTCA
>NW_012319753.1:0-1759 GCF_000151885.1 Dipodomys ordii
CCCCCGCTGTGTCCACCGCTATGTACTGCTGTGTCCCCCGCTGTGTCACGTGTTCCGCTGTGTCCCCCGCTGTGTCCCTGCTGTGTCCCTGCTGTGTTCCGCTGTGTCTTCTCTGTGTCCCACACTGTGTTCCGCTGTGCCCTCGCTGTGTCCCCCGATGTGTCCCACTGTGTACCCTTCGGTGTCCACCTCTGTGTCCCGCTGTGTCCCCTGCTGTGTCCCGCTGTGTCCCTCTGTGTCCCGCTGTGTACTGCTGTGTCCCCCGCTGAGTCCGGCTGTGTCCCCGCTGTGTCCTGCTGTGTCCCACCTGTGTCCCCCGCTGTGTCTGGCTGTGTCCCGCTGTGTCCCCCATTTTGTCTCCTGCTGTGTCCCGCTGTGTCCCCTGCTGTGTCCCGCTGGGTAGACTGCTGTGTCCCCATTGTGTCCCGCTGATTGCCCCGTTATGTCCCACTGTGTCTTCGCTGTGTCCCCCGCTGTGTCCCGCTGTGTCTTGCTGTGTCCCCCGATGTGTCCCGCTGTGTCCCCAGCTGTGTCCTGCTGTGTCCCGCTCTGTCCCCGCTGTGTCCTCGCTGTGTCCCAGGATCTGTTCCGCTGTGTCCCCACTGTGTCCCCCGATGTGTCCCTTTGTGTCCCCAGCTATGTAACCCGCTGTGTCCCGCTGTGTCCTCGCTGTTTCCCCTGCTGTCTCCCGCTTTTTCCCACGCTGTGTCCCGCTGTGTCCCGCTGTGTCCTCGCTGTGATCCGCTGTGTCCCGCTGTGTCCCCGCTTTGTCCCCCGCTGTGTCCCTCTGTGTCCCGCTGTGTCCTCTGGTGTCCAGCTTTGTCCCCCCCTGTTGTGAACCCAGCTGTGTACCCCGCTGTGTCCCGCTGTGTCACACTGTGTCCCTTGGTGTCCCGTTTTGTCCCCCGCTGTGTTCCCCGCTGAGTCCCCGCTGTGCCCCCGCTGTGTCCCGCTGTGTCCTGGTTGTGTGCCCCTCTGTCTCCCGCTCTGTCCCCCATTGTGTCTCACACTTTGTCCCCGCTGTGTCCCACTGTGTCTCGCTGTGTCCCGCTGTGTCCCCCACTGTGTCCCTTTGTGTCCTCAGCTGTGTAACCCGATGTGTAACGCTGTGTCCCCTCTGTATCGATGCTGTGTCCCGCTGTGTCCCGCTGTGTCCTCGCTGTGTTCCCAGTTGTGTCCCATTCTGTCCCCTGTTGTGTCCCCCGCTGTGTCCTGCTGTGTCCCGTTGTGTCCTGCTGTGTCCCCCGCTGTGTCCCTGCTGTGTCCCTGCTGTGTCCCCGCTGTGTCCCGCTGTGTCCCGCTGTGTCCTTGCTGTGTCCCCCGCTGTGTCCCGCTGTGTCCCCAGCTGTGTCCCGCTGTGTCTACTGCTGTGTCCCTGCTGTGTCCCGCTGTGTCCTCGCTGTGTCCCACGCTGTGTTCCGCTGTGTCCTCGCTGTGTTCCCCGATGTGTCCCTTTATGTGCCCAGCTGTGTACCCCGCTGTGTCCCGCTCTGTCCCTGCTGTATCGACGCTGTGTCCTCGCTGTGTTCCCAGCTGTGTCCCACTGTGTACTCCTCTGTGTCCCCCTCTGTATCCCGCTGTGTCCCGCTGTGTCCCGCTGTGTACTGCTGTGTCCCCTCTCTATCCCCTGCTGTCCCCCACTTTGTCCCCCGCTGTGTAACCGCTGTGTCCCGCTGTGTCCCCGCTCTATAGACGCTGTGTCCCGCTGTGTCCCGCTGGGTCCCGCTGTGTCCCCGCTGTGTCCCGCTGTGTCACGCTG
>NW_012319754.1:0-1759 GCF_000151885.1 Dipodomys ordii
GAGTACCCCCAATGTGTACCATGACGATCTCCCCCGCTGAGTACACACTGTGTCTTGGTTGTGTACTGCTGTGTCTCCCCGGTGAATTCCTATGTATCCCCGCTGGGCACAAAGTGTCCTCGTTGTGTCAGGCTATGTCAACTCTGTCAATGCTGTGTCCCAGTTGTCCCGCTGTGTCCCCACTGTGTGCCCGCTGTGTCCCTCTGTGTACCTGCTGTGTCCAGCGGTGTCCCGGCTGTGTCCCGCTGTGTCACCTCTCTGTCCTCTGCTGTCCCCCCTGTGTCCCCCGCTGTGTCCCGCTGTGTCCCGCTGTGTCCTGCTGTGTCACACTGTGTCCCTTGTTGTCCCGCTTTGTCCCCCACTGTGACCTCGTTGTGTTTCCCGCTGTTTCCCGCTGTGTACCACTCTGTGACCCCGCTGTGTACCGCTCTGTACCCCGCTGTGTCCCGCTATGTTCCCGCAGTGTACCCGCTGTGTCCCGCTGTGTCCTCGCTGTGTCCACTGCTGTGTCCCGTTGTGTCCCCAGCTGTGTACCCCGCTGTGTCCCGCTGTGTCTCCGCTGTATCGACGCTGTGTCCTGCTGGGTCCCGCTGTGTCCTCGCTGTGTTCCCCGTTGTGTCCCGCTGTGTACCCCGCTGTGTCCCCCGCTGTGTCCCTGCTGTGTCCCTGCTGTGTCCCCACTGTGTCCCGCTGTGTCCCGCTTTGTCCTCGCTGTGTCCCAAGCTGTGTTCCGCTGTGTCCCCCGCAGTGTCCCGCTGTGTCCCGCTGTGTCCCCGCTGTGTCCCGCTGTGTCCCCCGCTGTGTCCCGCTGTGTCCCTGCTGTGACCCGCTCTGTCCCCGCTGTATTGACGCTGTGTCCCGTGTTGTCCTGCTTTGGCCCCCGCTGTGACCTCGCTGTGTTTCTCTCTGTGTCCCACTGTGTACCCTTCTGTGTCCCCCGCTGTGTCCCGCTGTGTACGCCGCTGTGTCCAGCTGTGTCCTCGCTGTGTCCCCCGCTGTCTCCTGCTTTGTCCCACGCTGTGTCCCGCTGTGACCTACTGTGTCCTCGCTGTGTTCCCCGCTGTGTCCTGTTGTGTCCCCGCTGTGTCCACTGCTGTGTCACGCTGTGTACCCCGCTGTGTCCCGCTATGTTCCCGTAGTGTCCCCGCTGTGTCCCGCTGTTTCCCACTGTGTCCCGTGGTGTCCCCCGCTGTGTCCCCCGGTGAGTTCCCGCTGTGTCCCCCACGGTTCAGGCTGTCTTCTGCTGTGTCCCCTCTGTGTCCCGCTGTGTCCTCGCTGTGTCCCACGCTGTGTTCCGCTGGGTCCTCGATGTGTCCCGTGATGTGTCCCGTTGTGTCCCCAGCTGTGTCCCCGCTCTGTCCTGCTGTGTTCCCGCTGTATCGATGCTGTGTCCCACTTTGTCCCGCTGTGTCCTCGCTGTGTTCCCAGCTGTGTCCCGCTGTGTACCCCTCTGTGTCCCCCTCTGTGTCCTGCTGTGTTCCCCGTTGTGTCCTGCTGTGTCCCGCTGTGTCCCCCGCTCTGTCCCTGCTGTGTCCCCGCTGTGTCCTGCTGTATACTGCTGTGTCCCCCGCTGAGTCCCGCTGTGTCCCCGCTGTGTCCCTCTGTGTCCCCCATGTGTCCACCGCTGTGTCCCATTGTGTCCCGCTGTGTCCCCCACTGTTTCCCCCGCTGTGTACGGAAGTGTCCCCCGCTGTGTCCCCCTTTGTCCACTGCTGTGTCCCCGCTATGTCCCGCTTTTTCCCCGGCTGTGTCCCGCTGT
>NW_012319755.1:0-1759 GCF_000151885.1 Dipodomys ordii
GAATGAAAATCTCAAGCAGATGGTAGATGCAGAAGGAGTAGTAGGTGAAGCAGAAGATGCAGAAGCAGATGGAGAAGAAGTAGGAGTATAAGCAGATTCAGAAGAAAGCAGAAGGAGAAGTAGAAAGAGAAGCCGACGAAGAGAAGCAGAACGAGAAGCAGGAGAAGCAGAAGAAGCAAGGCGTGAGAAGCAGAAGCAAAAGAAACAGAAGAAATAGAAGGAGCAGAAGCAGAAGGAGAAGGAGAAGCAGGAGAAGCAGAAGAAGCAGGTGAAGCAGAAGCAGAAGAAACAGGAGAAGCCGAAGAAGCAGAAGCAGAATCTGAAGCAGAAGGAGAAACAGAAGAAGCACAATCAGAAGCAGAAGCAGAAGAAACAGAAATAGTAGAATAAGCAGAAGCAGAAGCAGCAAGAGAAGCAGAAGAAGAAGATGGAGAAGGCGAAAGAGGAAGATTAGGAGTAGGAGAAGCAAAAGGATAAGCAGAAGCAGAAAGAGACGCAGAAGGAGAAGCAGCAAGAGAAGCAGGAGAAGCAGAAGAAACAGAAGGCGCAGAAGCAGAATGAGAAGCAGAAGGAGAAATTGAAGCAGAAGCAGAAGCAGAAGGAGAAACAGAAGCAGAAGGAGAAGCAGAAGAAGGAGAAGGAGAAGGAGAAGCAGAAAGAGAAGCCGAACGAGAAGAGGAGAAGCAAGAGCAGGAGATGCAGAAACAGAAGAAGGAGAAGAAACAGAAGGAGAAGCAGAAACAGAAGGAAAAGCAGAAAGAGAAGCAGGAGAAGCAGAAGAAGCAGCAGCAGGAGAAGCAGAAGCAGAAGAAGCAGAAGCAGAACCTGAACCAGAAGGAGAAGCAGGAGAAGCAGAATCTGGAGAAGCAGAAGGAGAAGCAGAAGCAGAAAGAGAAGCAAAAGCAGAAGGAGAAGCAGAAGAAACAGAAGAAGCAGAAGCAGTAGCAGAAGAAGCTGAAGATGCAGAAGCAGAAAGAGAAGCAGAAGGAATAGCAGAAGAACGAGAAGGAGAAGGAGAAACAGAAGGAGAAGAAGAAGGAGAAGCAGAAGGAGAATCAGGAAAGGCAAAAGAAGCAGAATCAGACGGAGAAGCAGGAAAAGCAGAAGAAGCAGAAGCAAAAGGAGAAGCAAAAGAAGGAGAAGGAGAAGCAGAGGCAGAAGAAGAAGCATAAGGACAAGCACAAGCAGAAGGAGATGCAGAAGGAGAAGCAGGAGAAGCAGAAGAAGCAGAAGATGAAGGAGAAGCAGAAGTAGGAGAAGGAGAAGGAGGAGAAGCAGAAGCAGAAGGAGAAGCAGAAGCGGAATGAGAAGCAGAAAGAGAAGCAGGAGAAGCACAAGAAGCAGAAGCAGGAGAAGCCGAAAGAGAAGAAGCAGAAGAAGCAGAATCAGAAGCTGAAGTAGAATCAGAAGCAGAAGGAGAAGCAGAAGAAGAAGTAGAACCAGAAATTCAGGCAGGAGAAACAGAAGAAGCAGAAGCAGAAGCAGAAGGAGAAGCAAAAAGAGAAGCAGTAGGAGAAGTAGAAGAAGCAGCAGAAGGAGAAGCAGCAGAAGAAGCAGAAAAACAAGCAGGAGAAGCAGAAGCAGAAAGAGAAGTAGAAACAGAAGAAACAGAAGCAGAAGAAGAAGCAGTAGAAGCACAAGAAACAGAAGCAGGAGAAGCAGTAGCAGAAGATAAAGAAGAAGCATAAGAAGCAGAAGCAGAGGGAGAAACAAAAGAAGGAGAAAGAGCAGAAGAAGGTGAAGCAGAAGGAGATGCAGA
>NW_012319756.1:0-1759 GCF_000151885.1 Dipodomys ordii
CCCCGCAGTGTCACGCTGTATCCCGATATGTCCTCGCTAAATCCCACTGTGTCCCCGCTGTTTCTCCGCTGAGTCCTGCTTTGTCCCGCTGGGTACCGCTGGATCCCCCGCTTTGTCCCGCTGTGTCTCCGCAGTGTCCCAACTGTGTCCAGCTGTATCCCACTGTGTCCTGATGTGTCCCGATTTGTCCCCCGCTATGTCCTATGATGAGTCCCCTCTGTGTCCCCGCTGTGTCCCGCTGTGTCCCCCGCTGTGTCCCGCTGTATCCCACAAAAAATCCTGCTGGGTCCCGCAGTGTCCTGCTGGGTCCAGCAGTGTCCCCGCTATGTCCCCGCTGTGTCCCGCTGTGTCCCCCACTGTGTCCCGCTGAGTCTGCGCAGGTTCACCGCTGTTTCACGCTGTGTCCCGCTGTGTTCCGTGGTGTCCCGCTTTGTCCCCCGCTGTGGCCTCCCTGAGCCACCTCTGTGTCCCCGCTGTGTCCCGCTGTGTCCTCGCTGTGTCCGTCTCTGTCTCCCGCTCTGTCCACCGCTGTGTCCCGCTGTGTCCCCCGCTCTGTCCCCCTTTGTCTACCGCTGTGTCCCGCTGTTTCCCCCGCTGTGTCCCGCTGTGTCCTCGCTGTGTCCCCCGCTGTCTCCCGCTCTGTCCCACGCTGTGTCTCACGCTTTGTCCCCGATGTGTCCCACTGTGTTCCGCTGTGTCCCGCTGTGACCCCACTGTGTCCCGTTGTGTCCACAGCTGTGTACCACGCTGTGTAACGCTGTGTCCCCGCTGTATCGACGCTGTGTCCCACTGTGTCCCGCAATGTCCCCCGCTGTGTCCCCCGCTGTGTCCTCGCTGTGTTCCCCGCTGTGTTTCCCGCTGTGTCCTCGCTGGGTCCCCCGCTGTGTCCCGCTGTGTCCCCCGCTGTGTCCCCCGCTGTCTCCCGCTCTGTCCCCTGCTACGTCTCACGATTTGTCCTCGCTGTGTCCCACTGTGTCCCGCTCTGCCCCAACTGTGTCCCGTTGTGTCCACAGATGTGAATCACGCTGTGTAACGCTGTATCCCCGCTATATCGACGCTGTGTCCCGCTGGGTCCCGCTGTGTCCTCACTGTGTTCCCCGCTGTGTCCCGCAGTGTCCCCCGCTGTGTCCCCCGCTGTGTCCTCGCTGTGTCCCCCACTGTGTCCCGCTGTGTCCTCGCTGTGTCCTCGATGGGTCCCCCGATGTGTCCCGCTGTGTCCCCCGCTGTGTCCCTCTGTGTCCCGCTGTGTCCCGCTCTGTCCGTGCTGTGTCCTGCTGTGTACCGCTGTGTCCCCCGTTTTGTCCCACTGTGTCCTCGCTGGGTCCCCCGCTATGTCCCGCTGTGTCTCCCGCTGTGTCCCGCTGTGTACCGCTCTGTCCCTGCTGTGTCCCGCTGTGGCCTGATGTGTCCTCGCTGTGTCCCCCGCTGTCTCCCGCTCTGTCCCCCGCTTCGTCTCACGATTTGTCCTCGCTGTGTCCCACTGTGTCCCGCTGTGTCCCGCTGTGCCCCCACTGTGTCCCGTTGTGTCCACAGATGTGTATCACGCTGTAACGCTGTATCCCCGCTGTATCGACGCTGTGTCCAGCTGGGTCCCGCTGTGTCCTCGCTGTGTTCCCTGCTGTGTCCCGCTGTGTCCCCCGCTGTGTCCCACTGTGTCCCCTGCTGTGTCCCGCTGTGTCCCGCTGTGTCCCCTACTCTGTACCCTGCTTTGTCCCGCTGTGTCCTCGCTGTGTCCCGCTATGTCTCCCCCTTGTCACCG
>NW_012319757.1:0-1759 GCF_000151885.1 Dipodomys ordii
TGTCATTATTGGTTACTATAGTTGAATTAACAACGATGATTTTTCTTGTCATTAGTCCTGGTTTTAGTCCATGTAGTAATTATGACATACTTATTGTATATTCTGTTAACAATTATGGTGGTAGGGTTTGTTGGTGTTGCTGCGAAGCCTTCTCCTATTTATGCTGGTTTAGGGTTGATTATTAGTGGTGGAGTTGGGTGTGGGTTAATAATGTTATATGGAAGTTCTTATATAGGATTGATAGTATTCTTAATTTATTTGGGTGGAATATTGGTAGTATTTGGTTATACTACTGCAATAGCTACAGAGGAGTATCCTGAAGCTTGAAGTTCTAATATTTGACTATGAATGTTGCTTTTATTAGGGGTAATTATAGAGGCTATGTTAGTAGTTTATGTGCTTGGAGATGAGGGAGTAAATGTGTTAGATAATGTATATGATGTGGATGAGTGGGTTGTATTTGATAATGATGAGATAGTTTTAGTTCGAGAAGATTCTGTAGGTGTTGGAGCTATATATAGTTATGGAAGTTGGTTGATGGTTGTAGCGGGGTGGTCATTGTTTGTTGGTGTATTTATTATTGTGGAGGTGACTCGTGGGGTTTAGGTAGATATAAGAATTAGGACTAGAATAGATAGAAGGAATGATAGGAAATAGATTGCGATTAGTCCTTTATGGTTTGATGAGGAGGAGGATGCTGATTGTTGTAATGAGCTAATAAGTTTAGGCATAGATTTTTCTGTTCAGATATAATCTAGTGTTGAAGTAGCTATTTTTTGATTGAAAGATAGGTTAGAAAATGGGATGTAACGATGTACAATTAATGGAAAATAGCCTAGCATGTTAGAGAAGTTATAGTGATATGAATTTGGATAGAGTTTTAGGTAGAGTGTATAGAATTTAGTCTAATGCGATTACAAATCCTGTGATTGTGATGATGAGGGCTGTTAGTTTAATTATAGTTGGTATAGTCATGATTGGTGTATTAATTGGATTAATAAAGTTTGAAATAATATATCCTGCGAAGATGCTGCCGAGTAAGAGTCGTAAAATTGGATAAATCAAGTTAGGGTGATTTTCGTTAATTGGGGTTATAGGTTGGAATCGTGGGTAGTTTGTAAGGACAAAGAAGATGATTCGTGTGCTGTAGGCCGCAGTAAGTGAGGTTGCAATTAGGGTAATGATTAGGGCTCAGGCGTTTGTATACGACGTGTTTATTGCTTCAATAATTAGGTCTTTAGAGTAAAATCCTGTGAGGAAAGGCATACCTGTTAATGCTAAGCTGCCGATGATTAGAGCTGAAGTGGTAAATGGAAGTAATTTGGCTATTCCTCCTATTTTTCGGATATCTTGTTCATCATTTAGGCTATGGATAATAGATCCAGAACACATGAATAACATAGCTTTGAAGAAAGCATGTGTACAGATATGGAGGAATGCTAAATATGGTTGGTTAATTCCTAGAGTCACTATTATTAATCCCAGTTGACTAGAAGTTGAGAATGCGATAATTTTTTTAATATCATTCTGTGTAAGAGCACAAATTGCTGTGAATAGAGTTGTTAGGGCTCCAATACATAAGATAATGGTTAATATCGTTTGATTATTTTCGATTATAGGATGAAAACGAATTAAGAGAAAAATTCCTGCGACTACTATAGTGCTAGAGTGAAGTAATGCAGATACGGGTGTTGGGCCTTCTATAGCTGAGGGTAATCAAGGGTGTAGGCTGAATTGGGCAGATTTTCCTGTGGCTGCT
>NW_012319758.1:0-1759 GCF_000151885.1 Dipodomys ordii
GATTAATGGGCATGCTGAGTCTTCCAGAATTGTTGAACGCGATAGGGAAGAGTAAAGATCCTCTGCCTTTGGGCTGCCATATATTCAGTAGATATCCATGAGTGCCCGCTTCTAATAACATTGAAGAACATCACAGAGTCCCTTAGACAAGAATTAGGAATATATAGCTAACTCGGGAGTTGCACACTGGCAAGAGAAAACAAAACAAAACGGCAAGGGTAGGGTGGTATAGAGTTTTATTCTCAAATGATTCATATCATTCATCAATAGTCCAGTTAGAAAGTCCAACAAAGCTGCAGAACCGAGAAAAGACTTAAAAATAAAAAAGGTGGGACGTGGCTCACATAGGTAATCCCCATCTGGAGAGAGAAGCAGGTCGAAGGAGGGTTGGTCAAGAACACTAAGAGACTATACAACATTATCTCCCTCTCCCCCACCCCCCCGCCTTCGGGCTTCCCCGGAGTCCTGCTCCTAATTATCTCTTTAATATCTCTTTATCTTGCAGCCCCTGCTTCCTGACCGGATGGTGATATCTGAAGCACTCAGCGGCAACCAGACAGCCAGAGGGGAACGCGAGCCATCCATGCAGGTGGCGTAACCGTCCATCCTCACCCCCCCCCGCAGGCGATTACTCGACCACGACCACGACCTCCGACCCCCCCCCCGCACCAAAATCCACAACCCTACCCTCGGAACAAAATAAAACAAATTTGCTTGAATCTCACGCTGCCTTTTGTTTGTAATTGACGCAATAGGCGAAGGGGAGGGATCTCATTTCTGGTGCCTGACGGCGGGGGGGGGAGGGGCGGGGGAATTGGAGAGGAGAGAAGAGGGGGCAGAGGGCATCTCAGTGTATCTGTGTGTGTGCGTGCGTGCATATTTGAGGAAACTCAAAGATCGGACGCGACAGAACATGTATGTAGTCCAGCCGGTCCAATTCACCACGTCTCTGTCTCTTGTCTCTCTGTTTCTGTTTCTCTATTTCTCTCTCTGTGTCTCTCTTTGTCTCTGTATGTCTGTCTGTCTGTCTGTCTGTCCGTCTGTCTGTCTGTCTGTCTGTCTCTCTCTCTCTCTCTCTCTCTCTCGTTTGAATTCTCTCTCCCGCCCGCCCGCCCGCCCGCACTCCCTCCCTCCTTTTCCTCTCGACTTGCCAGTCAATCCTGGGGCTTGAGCTACTGTACTGGCGCTCCAACACACAACGGTTGCCACGCCGACCCCAGTAGAGTCTGCTTAGCATGGGAAACCATCTATCAGACCATGATAGGGGCCTCGAGACCTATCTCTGAGTTTTGGGACTTCACCGAAGTCTACCTCAGAGAATGGGGCTTTACAGAAACCTATCTCCAAGTTTTGGGACTTCACCGAAGTCTACCTTGGAGAATAGGGATTCTAAGAGGCCTACTCCTGGGAAAAGGCTGGCAAAAACCCCTGGAAAAGATGTGCTTCTGCCTTTCTTTCTCATAAGAGTGCCTATTAATCTTTTACTGCTTCTACTGCTCTTTGTACTTTCTCATTGTCAACATTTCCCTTATACAAAGCTCTTTCTGAAGAGTGTTGACGACTCCAATATCTGATGAGTGTCCTAAAAAATATGACTAACTCACCAGAGTTATGTGCTACCCTGAAACCCCTCCTATGGAGTTTAGTAGACAAGTTATGAGTAAATATAAAAGTATTGAGGGTTTCACAAAGTCACTTCAGCAGAAGGAATTGTTTGTAAGGGATGTACAAGAAGCTGTAGGTGCGGCTAGAACAGAAA
>NW_012319759.1:0-1759 GCF_000151885.1 Dipodomys ordii
TCACACTGCGGGACACAGAGGAACACAGCGGGGACACAGAGGGAAATAGCAGTTACACAGCGAGGACACACCAGAGACACAGCGGGAAACAGTGGGGACACAGCGGGGACACAGAGAGACACAACAGAGACACAGCGGTGACATACCGGGACACAGCAGAGACACAGCGGGACACAGCGGGGGACACAGCGGGACACAGCGGGGGACAGAGCAGGACACAGCATGGACACAGTGGGACACAGCGGGTCAACAGCGGGGACACAGTGGGGGACACAGCAAGGACACAGCGGGACACAGAGGGATACACAGTGAGGACACAGCGTGATACATGGAGACACAGCGGGACACAGCGGGGGACACAGAGAGGACACAGCTGGACACAAATGGGGACACAGGAAGGACACAGCGGGACACAGCGGGAAAGAGCGGGACACAGCGGGGGACACAGCCGGGGACACAGCTGGACACAGCATGGGACACCGCGGGGACACAGCGGGACACAGTGGGGACACAGCGGGACACATCGGGGGACACAGCAGGACACTGCGGAGTACACAGCGGGACATAAAGGGTCACAAAGGGACACAGCAGGGACACAGCGGGGGACACAGCATGACACATGGGGACACAGAGGGATACAGCGGGTGACTCTGCGAGGACACAGCGGGACACAAATGGGGACACAGCAAGGACACAGCGGGACACAGCGGGAAAGAGCGGGACACAGCTGGGGACACACCCAGGGACACAGCGGGACACAGCAGGGGACACAGCGGGGACACACAGGGGACGGCAGGCACACAGCGGGACACAGCGGAACACCGCAGCACACAGAGGGACACAGCGGGACACAGCGGGGGACACAGCATGGACACAGCGGGTCACAGCGGGGAAGTAGTGGGGGACACAGCGGGGGACACAGCGGGATACAGAAGGACACAGCGAGGACACAGCGGGACACAGGAGGACACACAGGGGACACAGCGCGGACACAGCGGGGGACACAGTGGACACAGCGTGGACACAGAGGGACTCAGCGGTTACACAGCGAGGACACACCAGGGACACCGCTGGACACAGCGGGGACACAGAGGGGACACAGTGGGACACAGCGAGGACACAGCGGGACACAATGGGGGATACAGCGGGGGACAGCGGTGACACACCGGCGGACAGAGGGGACACAGTGGGATGCAGCAGGACACAGCGGGACACAGTGGGGGACACAGTGGGGGACACAGCGGGACACAGCGAGGGACACAGCGGGACACAAATGGGGACACAGCGGGACACAGCGGGACACATCGGTCGACACAGCAGGACACTGCGTGGTACACAGCGGGACACAGCGGGACACAAAGGGACACAGCAGGGACACAGCGGGGGACACAGCGGGACACAGCAGGGGACACAGCGGGGACACAGCGGGAAACAGTGGGGACACAGCGGGACACAGCGAGAGACAGCGGGACACATCGGGGGACACAGCAGGACACTGCAGGGTACACAGAGGGACACAGTGGGACACAGCGGGGACACAGCAGGGGACACAGCAGGACACAGAGGGGAACAAAGGGGGCACACAGCGGGACACAGTGGGACACAGCGGGGTACACAGCGGAACACAGCAGGGACACTGCAGGGGCACAGTGGGAAACAGTGGGACACAGTGGGGGACAAAGTGGGACAAACCGGGATACAGGGTGACACAGCGATGGACACAGCGGGGGACACAGAGCTGCACACAGCGGGAGAGAGT
>NW_012319760.1:0-1759 GCF_000151885.1 Dipodomys ordii
CTCTGTCTCCCGCTCTGTCCACCGCTGTGTCTCATGCTTTGTCCCCGCTGGGTCCCGCTGTGTCCCGCTCTGTTCCCCACTGTGTCCCCCGCTGAGTCCTCTATGTGTCGCCGCTGTGTCCCGATGTGTCCTCGCTGTGTCCCATGCTATCTCCCGCTTTGTCCCACGCTGTGTCCCGCTGTGTCCCGCTGTGTCCTCGCTGTGTCCCCCGCTGTGTCCTGCTGTGTTCCCGCTGTGTCCCAAGCTGTGTCCCGCTGTGTGCCCCACTGTGTCCTGCTGGGTCCCGCTGTGTCCCCGCTGTGTCCCCGCTGTGTCCTCGCTGTGTTCCCCGCTGTGTCCCGCTGTGTCCCCCGCTGTGTCCCGCTGTGTCTACTGCTGTGTCCCCACTGTGTCCCTCTGTGTCTCGCTGTGTCCCGCTGTGTCCTCGCTGTTTCCCACGCTGTGTTCTGCTGTGTCCTCGCTGTGTCCCCCGCTGTGTCCCGTTGTGTACCCAGCTGTGTACCCCGCTGTGTCCCGCTGTGTCCCCGCTATATCGACGCTGTGTCCCGCTTGGTCCCGCTGCGTCCTCGCTGTGTTCCCCGCAGTGTCCCGCTGTTTACTCCTCTGTGTCCCCCGCTGTGTCCCGCTGTGTCCCGCTGTGTACTGCTGTGTCCCCCGCTGAGTCCCGCTGTGTCCTCGTTGTGTCCCAATGTGTCCTCGCTGTGTCCCGCGCTGTGTCCCGCTGTGTCCCCCCTGTGTCCCCCGCTGTGTCCCGCTGTGTCTGGCTGTGTCCCCCGCTGTGTCCCCCGCTGTGTCCCCCACAGTGTCAGAGCTATGTCCCGCTGTGTCCTCGCTGTGTCCCGCTGTGTCTCGCTGTGCCCCCACTGTGTCCCGTTGTGTTCACAGCTGTGTACCACGCTGTGTAACGCTGTGTCCCCGCTGTATCGAGGCTGTGTACCGCTGGGTCCCGCTGTGTCCTCGCTGTGTTCCCCACTGTGTCCCGCTGTGTCCCCCACTGTGTCCCTTGCTGTGTCCCTATGTGTCTCACGCTTTGTCCCCCTGTGTCCCCGCAGTTTCCCCGCTGTGTCCCGCTGTTTCCCACTGTGTTCTGTGGTGTCCCGCTTTGTCCCCCGCTGTGTCCCCCGGTGAGTCGCCGCTGTGTCCCCGCTTTGTCCCGCTGAGTCCTCCATGTGTCCCCCGCTGTGTCCCGCTGTGTCCGGCTGTGTCCCCCGCTGTGTCCCCCGCTGTGTCCCCCGCTGTGTCCCCGCAGTGTCAGCGCTGTGTCCCGCTGTGTCCTCGCTGTGTCCCCCGCTGTCTCCCGCTGTGTCCCCCGCTGTGTCCCGCTGTGTCCCCCGCTGTGCCCTGCAGTGTCAGCTCTGTCCCGCTGTGTCCTCGCTGTGTCCCCGCTGTGTCCCCTTCTGTCTCCAGCTCTGTCCCCTGCTGTGTCTCACGCTTTGTCCCTGCTGTGTCCCACTGCGTCCCGCTGTGTCCCGCTGTGCCCCCACTGTGTCCCGTTGTGTCCACAGCTTTGTACCATGCTGTGTAACGCTGTGTCTCCGCTGTATCTACGCTGTGTCCCGCTGGGTGCCGCTGTGTCCTCGCTGTGTTCCCCGCTGTGTCCAGCTGTTTCCCCCACTGTGTCCCCCACTGTGTCCTCGCTGTGTCCCCCGCTGTGTCCCGCTGTGTCCCGCTGTGTCCTCGCTATGTCCCGCTCTGTGTCCCGCTGTGTCCCCCGCCGTGTCCCGCTGTGTCCCGCTGTGTCCCGCTGCGTCCCCGCTGT
>NW_012319761.1:0-1759 GCF_000151885.1 Dipodomys ordii
TCTGCTTCTCCTTCTGCTTCTGCTCTTCTCCTTCTGTTTCTTCTGTTTCTGCTTCTCCTGCTTCTTCTTCTTCTGCTTCTCCTACTTCTCCTTCTGCTTCTCCGTCTCCTTCTCCTTCTCCTTCAATTTCTCCTTCTTGTGCTTCTCATTCTGCTTCTGCTTCTGCTTCTTCTGTTTCTCCTTCTGCTTCTTCTTCTGCTTCTCTTTCTGCTTCTTATTCTGCTTCTCCTCCTCCTACTCCTAATCCTTCTCTTTCTCCTTCTTCTTCTGCTTCTCGTTCTGCTTCTGCTTCTTCTGCTTGTTCGGTTTCTTGTGCTTCTGCTTTTCCAGCTTCTGCTGTCTGCTTCTCCTTCTGCTTCAGGTTCTCCTTCTGATTCTTCGGCTTCTTCTGTTTCTTCTGCTTCTGCTTCTCCTGCTACTGCTTCTTCTGCTTCTTTTGCTTCTCTTTCTGCTTCTCCTTCTGCTTCTGCTTCTCCTTCTGCTCCTTCTCCTTCTTCTGTTTCTTCTTCTTCTTCTTCTTCTTCTTCTTCTTCTGCTTCTCCCGCTTCTGCTTCTTCTGCTTCTCCTGCTTGTCCTTCTCCTTCTGCTTCTCCTTCTCCTTCTTCTGCTTCTCTTTCTGCTTCTGCGTCTTCTGATTCTCCAACTTCTCCTTCTTGTTCTCGTTCTATTTCTGCTTCTCTTTCTGCTTCTGCATCTCCTTCTGCTTCACCTTCTGCTGCTCCTTCTCCTTCTTCTGTTTCTCCCTCTGCTTCTGCTTCTTATGCTTCTTCTTATTCTTCTGCTTCTGCTTCTCCTGCTTCTGCTTCTTATGCTTCTACTGCTTCTTCTTCTGCTTCTTCTGCTTCTACTTCTCTTTCTGCTTCTGCTTCTCCTGCTTGTTTTTCTGCTTCTTCTGCTGCTTTTTCTACTTCTCCTTCTGCTTCTCTTTTTGCTTCTCCTTCTGCTTCTGCTTCTTCTGTTTCTCGTGCCTGGATTTCTGGTTCTACTTCTTCTGCTGCTTCTCGTTCTGCTTCTGCTTCTCCTTCTGCTTCTGTTTCTGCTTCTTCTCTTTCGGCTTCTCCTGCTTCTGCTTCTTGTCCTCCTCCTGCTTCTCTTTCTGCTTCTCATTCTGCTTCTGCTTCTCCTTCTGCTTCTGCTTCTCCTCCTTCTCCTTCTCCTACTTCTGCTTCTCTTTCAACTTCTGCTTCTTCTGCTTCTCCTGCTTCTCCTTCTGCATCTCCCTCTGCTTGTGCTTGTCCTTATGCTTCTTCTTCTGCCTCTGCTTCTCCTTCTCCTTCTTTTGCTTCACCTTTTGCTTCTGCTTCTTCTGCTTTTCCTGCTTCTCCTTCTGTTTCTGCTTCTTCTGCTTCTCCTTCTGCATCTTCTTCTGCTTCTGCTTCTCCTTCTCCTTCTTCTGCTTCTCCATCTGATTCTCCTTCTGCTTCTTCTTCTGCTTTACCTGCTTCTCTTTCTGCTTCTCCTTCTGCTTCTCCTTCTGTTTCTCCTTCTTGTTCTTCTGCTTTTCCTTCTGCTTTTCCTACTGCTTCTGCTACAACTGCTACTGCTTCTACTTCTTCTGTTTCTTCTGCTTCTCCTTCTGCTTTTGATTCTCTTTCTGCTTCTGCTTCTCTCTTCTGCTTCTCATTCTGCTTCTAAAGATTCTGCTTCTTCTGCTTCTCTGCTTCTCTCTTCTGCTTCAGGTTCTGCTTCTGCTTCTTCGGATTCTTATGCTTCTGCTTCTCCTGCTTCTGCTTCTTTCAGCTTCCCCTCCTTCTCTTTC
>NW_012319762.1:0-1759 GCF_000151885.1 Dipodomys ordii
CAGAATGAGAAGCACAAGAAGGAGAAATTGAAGGAGAAGGAGAATGAGACGGAGAAGCAGAAGGAGAAGTAGGAGAAGCAGAAGAAGGAGAAGCAGGAGAAGCAGAAGCAGAAGAAACAGAAGAAGGAGAAGAGCAGAAGCAGAAGCAGACGGAGAAGCAGAAGCAAAAGGAGAAGCAGAAGAAGCAGAAGCTGAAGCAGAAAAAGAAGAAACAGAAAAAGCAGAAGAAGCAGAAGAAGAAGCAGCAGGAGAAGCAGAAGAAGAAGAAGGAGAAGGAGAAAGAGAAGGATTAGGAGTAGGAGAAACAGAAGGATAAGCAGAAGCAGAAAGAGAAGGAGAAGGAGAAGCAGGAGAAGCAGAAGAAGCAGAAGCAGGAGAAGCAGAAGCAGAATGAAAAGCAGAATAAGGAGAAATTGAAACAGAAGAAGATGCAGAAGGAGAAGCAGAAGCAGAAGCAGAAGTAGAAGCAGAAGAAGGAGAAGCATAAAGAGAAACAGAAGAAGAAGCAGGAGAAGCAGAAGCAGGAGAAGCAGAATCAAAAGAAATAGAAGAAGGATAAGAAGCAGAAGCAGAAAGAGAAGCAGAAACAGAAGGAGAAGCAGAAATAGAAGCAGAAGAAGCTGAAGAAGCAGAAGCAGAACCTGAAGCAGAAGAAGCAGGAGAAGCAGAAGAAGCAGAATCTGGAGAAGAAGAAGGAGAACCAGAAGGAGAAGCAGAAGCAGAAAGAGAAGCAAAAGCAGAAGGAGAAGCAGAAAGAGAAGCAGAAGAAACAGAAGAAGCACAAGCAGAAGCAGTAGCAGAAGAAGCTGAAGATGCAGAAGCAGATAGAGAAGCAGAAGCAATAGCAGAATAACGAGAAGGAGAAACAGAAGGAGAAGAAGAATAAGAAGCAGAAGGAGAAGGAGGAAAAACAGAAGAAGCAGAAGCAGACGGAGAAGCAGAAAAAGGAGAAGCAGAAGCAGAAGAAGAAGCAGAAGGAAAAGCACAAGCAGAAGGAGATGCAGAAGGAGAAGCAGGAGAAGCAGAAGAAGCAGAAGCAGAAGGAGAAGAAGAAGGAGAAGAAGCAGAGTCAGAAGAAGCAGAAGGAGAAGTAGAAAGAGAAGCCGACGAAGAGAAGCAGAACGAGAAGCAGGAGAAGCAGAAGAAACAGAGCGGGAGAAGCAGAAGAAGAAGAAACAGAAGAAATAGAAGGAGCAGAAGCAGTAGGAGGAGCAGAAGCAGAAGGAGAAGCAGAAAGAGAAGCAGGAAAAGCAGAAGAAGCAGAAGCAGGAGAAGCAGAAGCAGAAGAAACAGGAGAATGACAAGAAGCAGAAGGAGAAGCAGAAACAGAAGGAGAAACAGAAGGAGAAGCAGAAAGAGAAGGAGGGGAAGCAGAAGAAGCAGAAGCAGGAGAACCAGAAGCATAAGAATCCGAAGAAGCAGAAGCAGAACCTGAAGCAGAAGGAGAAGCAGGAGAAGCAGAAGAAGCAGAATTTGGAGAAGCAGAATGAGAAGCTGAAGGAGAAGCAGAAGCAGAAAGAGAATCAAAAGGAGAAGGAGAGGGGCTGGGAAGGTGGCTCAGTGGTAGAGTTTTTGCCTTGCATGCCTGAGGCCCTGGGTTCGATTCCTCAGCACCACATAAGAAAAAAGCTGGAAGTAGCGCTGTGGCTCAAGTGGTAGAGCGCTAGCCTTGAGCTGAAGAGCTGAAGGACAGCGCCCAGGCCCAGAGTTCAGGCCCCACGACTGGACCCCCCCCGCCTCCAAAAAAAAAAAAGGAAAA
>NW_012319763.1:0-1759 GCF_000151885.1 Dipodomys ordii
TCAACCGCTGTGTCCTGCTCTGTCTCCGCTTTATCGACGCTGAGTCCCGCTGTGTCCCGCTTTGTCCTCTCTTTGTTCCCCGCTGTGTCCCGCTGTGGCCCCCGCTGTGTCTCTCGCTGTGTCACCGCTGTGTCCCGCTGTTTCCTCGCTGTGTCCCCCGCTGTGTCCCGCTTTGTCACCGCTGTGTCTTGCTGTGTCCTCACTGTGTCCCCCGCTGTGTCCCGCTTTGTCCCTGCTGTGTACCCCGCTGTGTCTCGCTGTGTCCCCCACTGTGTCCCGCTGTGTCCCCTGCTGTGTCCCCACTGTGTCATGCTGTGTTTCGCTGTGTCCGGCTGTGTCCTCGCTCTGTCTCCCTCAGTGCCCACCCGTGTCACGCTCTGTCCCTTCTGTGTCCCTCTGTGTCCAGGTCTGTCGCCGCTGTGTGTCCGCTGTGTCCCGCTGTGTACCCTTCTGTGTCCAGCTGTGTCCCCTCTGTGTCCCGCTGTGTCCCTTCTCTGTCCCCCGCTGTCCACCGCTGTGTCCCCAGGCTGTGTCCCGCAGTGTCCCCGCTGTGTCCCGCTGTGTCCTACTGTGTACCGTGGTGTCCCGCTTTTTTCCCACTATGTCCCCTGCTGAGTCTGCTCTGTGTCCCCGCTGTGTCCAGCTGTGTCCTCGCTGTGTCCTCTGCTGTCTCCCGCTTTGTCCTACGTTGTGTCCTACTGTGTCCCAATGTGTCCCTGCAGTGTCCCCCGCTGTGTCCTGCTGTGTCCCCCGCTGTGTCCTGCTGTGTCCCGCTGTGTCCCCCTGTGTCCCGCTCTGTCCCCGCCGTGTCCCGCTGTGTCCCGCTGTGTCCCCACTGTGTGCCCGCTGTGTCCCGCTGTGTCCCCCGCTTTGTCCCGCTCTGTCCCCGCTGTGTCCCGCTGTGTCCCCGCTGTGTGCCCGCTGTGTCTCGCTGTGTACCCCGCTGTGTCCAGCTGTGTCACCGCTGTGTCTCGCTGTGGCCCCTCGCTATCTCTGCTGTCCCCGCTGTGTCCCCCGCTGTGTCCCGCTGTGTCCCGCTGTGTCCCCCGCCCTGTGTTGCTGTGTACCCGCTGTGTCCTGCTGTGTCCCCGCTGTGTGCCCGCTGTGTCCCCCTGTGTCCCCCGCTTTGTCCCGCTGTGTCCTGTTGTGTCCCTGCTGTGACCCTCAGTGTCCCGGTGTGTCTCTGCTGTGATCCTGCTGTGTCCCGCTGTGTATACCCCGCTCTGTCCAGCTTTGTACCCGCTGTGTCTCGCTGTGTACCACGCTCAGTCCCCCACTGTGTTCCGCTGTGTCCCCCTGTGTCCCGCTGTGTCCCCGCAGGTTCACCACTGTTTCCCGCTGTGTCCCGCTCTGTTCCGTGGTGTCGCGCTTTGTCCCCCGCTGTGTCCCCCGGTGAGTCCCCGCTGTGTCCCTTCTGTGTCCCGCTGTGTCGTCGCTATGTCCCCGCTGTGTCCCGCTGTGTCCCGCTGTGTCCCCGCTGTGTCCCGCTGTGTCCCGCTGTGTCCACGCTGTGTGCCCGCTGTGTCCCACTGTGTCCTCGCTGTGTCCCCCGCTGTGTCCCTTTGTGTCCCCAGCTGTGTAACCCGCTGTGTAATGCTGTGTCCCCGCTGTATCGACGCTGTGTCCAGCTGGGTCCCGCTGTGTCCTCGCTGTGTTCCCCGTTGTGTCCTGCTGTGTCCCCCGCTGTGTCCTGCTTTGTCCCCCGCTGTGTCCCGTTGAGTCCCCCTGTGTCCCTGCTGTGTACCGCTGTCTCGTCGCT
>NW_012319764.1:0-1759 GCF_000151885.1 Dipodomys ordii
GTGTTACACAGCGAGACACAGCGGGGACACAGCAGGAAAAATCAGGGGACACAGCGGGACACAGCGGGCCACAGCGGGGGACACAGCGGGGGACAGGGGAGACAGAGAGTGGCCACAGCGAGACACAGCGGTGACACAGCTGGACACAGCGGGGTACACAGCAGGACACAGCGGGCACACAGCGGGGACAGAGCGGGACACAGCGGGACACAGCGGGGACACAGCGGGACAAAGCGGGAGACACAGCGGGACACAGCAGGCACACAGCGGGGGGACACAGAGGGGTACACAGCAGGACACAGCGGGGAAAAAAGTGAGGCCACAGCAGAACACAGCGTGGGACACAGCGAGGACACAGCGGGACACAGCGGGGCACAGCGGGGACAAAGCAGTAGACACAGCTGGACACAGCGGTACAAAGCGTGGGACACAGGGAGGACACAGCGGGACCCAGCGGGACCCAGCGTCGATACTGCTGGGACCCAGCGGGACACAGCGAGGTACACAGCTGGGGACACAACGGGACACAGCGGGGAACACAGGGAGGACATAGCGGGACCCAGCGGGACCCAGCGTCGTTACAGCGGGGACACAGTGGGACACACCGGGGTCCACAGCTGGGGACACAACGGGACACTGCGGGGGACACAGAGAGGACAAAGCGGGAAAGAGCGGTACACAGCGGGGACACTGCGGGAACATAGTGGGACACAGCGGGGTACACAGCGGGACACAGCGGTGACACAGAGGGGACTCAGCGGGACAAAGTGGGGGACACAGCGGCACACAGCGGGACACAGCAGGGGACAGAGCAGGGGACAGCGGAGACAGAGAGGGGCGAAAGCGAGACACAGCGGTGATACAGCTGGACACAACGGAGTACACAGTGGGACACAGCGGGCACACAGCGGGACACAGCAGGGACCGAGCTGGACATAGCGGGACACAGTGAAACACAGCGTGGGACACAGCGGGACACAGCGGGGGACCCAGCGAGGACACAGCGGGACACAGCGGGGGACACAGCTGGGGACACAGAGGGACACAGCGGGGAACACAGCGAGGACACAACGGGACCCAGCAGGACACAGAGTCGATACAGCGGGGACACAGGGTTACACAGCGTGGTACCCAGCTGTGGACACAACGGGACAGAGTGGGGGCACAGCGAGACACAGCGGGACACAGCGAGGACACAGCGGGACACATTGGTGACACAGCGGGGAAAACAGCAGGACACAGCAGCGGACACAGCGGGGGACACAGCGCGACACAGCAAGACATAGTATGGATACAGCAGTAGACACATCGGGACATAGCGGGGGACACAGCTGGGGACACAACGGGATACAGCGGTGGACACAGCGAGGACACAGCAGGACCCACCGGGACCCAGTGGGGGACACAGCGAGGACACAGCAGGTCACAGTGGGGGACACAGCGAGGACAAAGCGGGGGACACAGCGGGACACAGCGGGAAACACAGTGAGGACACAGCGGGACCCAGCGGGACACAGCGTCGATAAAGCGGGCACACAGCGTTACACAGCGTGGAACTCAGCTGTGGACACAACGGGACACAGTGGGGGCACAGCCGGACACCACGGAACACAGCGGGACACAGCGGGAAACAGCAGTGACCCTGCCTGGACACAGTGGGGACACAGCGGGGGACACAGTGGGGGACAGTGTAGACAGAGAGTGGCCACAGCGAGACAAGGCGGTGACATAGATGGACACAGCGGGGTACACAGTCGGG
>NW_012319765.1:0-1759 GCF_000151885.1 Dipodomys ordii
TAAGTAATTAGAAGATCAGTAGAAGAAGATATAGAAGAAGAAGAAGAAGAGTAGCAGAAGAAGAAGAAGATGAAGAAGAAGAAGAAGAAGAAGAAGAAGAAGAAGAAGTAGAAGAGGAAGAAGTAGACGAAGAAGAAGACGAAGGAGAAGACGAAGAAGAAGAAAAAGAAGAAGAAGAAGAAGCATAAGGAGAAACATAAGGAGAAGCAGTAGAAGCAGAAGAAGCAGAAGCAGGAGAAGCAGAAGCAGAAGAAAAAGAATAAGCAGAAGAAGCAGAAGCAGAAGCAGGGGGAGAATCAGAAGAAGGATAAGGAGAAGGAGCAGCAGAAGGAGAAGCAGAAGCAGATTGAGAAGCAGAAACAGAAGGAGAACAAGAAGGAGAAGCAGGAGAATCAGAAGAAGCAGAAGTAGAAGCAGAAAGAGAAGGAGAAGAAGGAGAAGCAGAAGTAGAATCAGAAGAAACAGAAGAAGGAGAAGCAGAAGAAACAGAAGCAAAAGAAACAGAAGAAGGAGAAGAGCAGAAGCAGAAGGAGAAGCAGAAGCAGAAGGAGAAGCAGAAGGAGAAGCAGGAGAAGCAGAAGAAGCAAGAGAAGCTGAAGCAGAAGAAACACGCGAAGCCGAAGAAGCAGAATCATAATCTGAAGTAGAAGGAGAAACAGAAGAAGCACAATCTGAAGCAGAAGCAGAAGAAACAGTAATAGTAGAATAAGCAGAAGCAGAAGCAGCAGGAGAAGCAGAAGAAGAAGACGGAGAAGGCGAGAGAGAAGGATTAGGAGTAGGAGAAGCAAAAGGATAAGCAGAAGCAGAAAGAGACCCAGAAGGAAAAGAAGCACGAGAAGTAGGAGAAGCAGGAGAAGCAGGAGAAACAGAAGACGCAGAAGCAGAATGAGAAGCAGAAGGAGAAATTGAAGCAGAAGCAGGAGAAGCAGAAGCAGAAGGAGAAGCAGAAGAAGGAGAAGGAGAAGTAGAAAGAGAAGCAGAACGAGAAGCAGGAGAAGCAGAAGCAGGAGAAGCAGAAGCAGAAGAAACAGAAGGAGAAGAAGCAGAAGCAGAAGCAGAAACAGAAGGAAAAGCAGAAAGAGAAGCAGGAGAAGCAGAAGAAGCAGCAGCAGGAGAAGCAGAAGCAGAAGAAGCCGAAGAAGCAGAAGCAGAACCTGAAGCAGAAGGAGAAACAGGAAAAGCAGAAGAAGCAGAATCTGGAGAAGCAGAAAGAGAAGCAAAAAGAGAAGCAGAAGGAGAAGTAGAAGAAGCAGCAGAAGGAGAAGTAGAAGAAGCAGCAGTAGGAGAAGCAGCAGAAGAAGTAGAAAAACAAGCAGGAGAAGCAGAAGCAGAAAGAGAAGTAGAAACAGAAGAAGCAGAAGAAGTAGAAGCACAAGAAGAAGCAGTAGAAGCATAAGAAGCAGAAGCAGGAGAAGCAGAAGCAGAAGAACAAGAAGAAGATTAAGAAGCTGAAGCAGAAGCAGAGGGAGAAACAGAAGAAGGAGAAGGAGCAGCAGAAGGTGAAGCAGAAGGAGATGGAGAAGCAGAAAGAGAAGCAGAAACAGAAGGAGAAGAAGAAGGATTAGTTGGAGATTCAGAAGAAGCAGAAGCAGAAAGAGAAGCAGAAGAAGGAGAAGGAGAAGCAGAAGCAGAGGAAAGGAAGGAGAAGCAGAAGAAGCAGTAGAAGCAGAAGCGGGAGAAGCAGAAGCAGAAGCAGAAGCAGAAGCAGAAGCAGAAGCAGAAGAAGAAGAAGAAGAAGAAGAAGAAGAAGAAGAAGAAG
>NW_012319766.1:0-1759 GCF_000151885.1 Dipodomys ordii
GCTGAGTCCCGCTGTGTCCCCCGCTTTGTACCGCTGTGTCCGTGCAGTGTCCCCGCTGTGTCCCGCTGTGTCACACTGTCCCGTGGTGTCCTGCTTTGTCCCCCGCTGTGTCCCCCACTGAGTCCCCTCTGTGTCGCAACTGTGTCCCGCTGTGTCCTCGCTGTGTCCCCCGCTGTCTCCCGCTGTGTCCCCCGCTGTATCCCGCACCCCACTGAACCGCTGTGTCTTCGCTGTGTCCCCCACTGTGTCCAGCTGTGTCCTCCGTGTATCCCAAGCTGTGTCCCGCTGTGTCCCGCTTGTCCTCGCTGTGTCCCCCGCTGTGTCCCTTTGTGTCCCCAGCTGTGTACCCCGCTGTGTCCTGCTGTGTCCCCACTGTATCGACGCTGTGTCCTGCTGGGTCCCGCTGTGTCCTCGCTGTGTTCCCCGTTGTGTCCCGCTGTGTCCCCCGCTGTGTCCCCGCTGTGTCCCTGCTGTGTCGCCGCTGTGTCCCGCTATGTCCTGCTGTGTCCTCGCTATGTCCCACGCTGTGTTCCACTGTGTCCCCCGCTGTGTCCCGCTGTGTCCCGCTGTGTCCCCGCTGTGTCCCGTTGTGTCCCCCGCTGTGTCCTGCTGTGTCCCACTGTGTCCCTGCTGTGACCCTCTCTGTCCCCGCTGTATTGACGCTGTGTCCCGGTGTGTCCCGCTGTGTCCGCGCTGTGTTTCCGGCTGTGTCCCGCTGTGTACCCCTCTGTGTCCCCCGCTGTGTCCCTCTGTGTCCCCTCTCTGTCCCCTGCTGGCCCCCGCTGTGTCCCCCGCTGTGTCTCGCTGTGTCACCCGCTTTGTCTCGCTGTGCCCCTGCAGTGTCCCCGCTGTGTCCCACTGTGTCACACTGTGTCCCGTGTTGTCCCGCTTTGTCCCCCGCTGTGACCTCGCAGTGTTTCCCGCTGTGTCCCGCTGTGTCCACCATTGTGTCCACCGCTGTGTCCTCGCTGTGTCCCCCGCTGTGTGCCGCTGTGTCCTCGCTGGGTCCCCCACTGTGTCCCGCTGTGTCCCCCGCTGTGTCCCGCTGTGTCCGACTGTGTCATGCTCTGTCCCCGCTGTGTCCCGCTGTGTCTCTCTGTGTTCCCGCTGTGTGTCCGCTGTGTCCTCGCTGAGTCCCCTACTGTCTCCCTCTCTGTCCCCTGCTGTGTCTCACGCTTTGTCCCCGCTGTGTCCCACTGTGTCCCGCTGTGTCCGTCTGTGCCCCCACTGTGTCCCGTTGTGTCCACAGTGTGTACCACGCTGTGTCTCGCTGTGTGCCCGCTGTATTGACGCTGTGTCCCGCTGTATCCTGGCTGTGTCCCCCGCTGTCTCCAGCTCTGTCCCCCGCTGTGTCTCACGCTTTGTACCCACTGTGTCCCACTGTGTCCCGCTGTGTTCCGCTGTGCCCCCACTGTGTCCCGTTGTGTCCACAGCTGTGTACCACGCTGTGTAACGCTGTGTGCCCGCTGTATCGACGCTGTGTCCCGCTGTGTCCTGCTGTGTCCTCGCTGGGTCTCCCGCTGGGTCCCGCTGTGTCCCCGCTGTGTCCCGCTATTTCCCGCTGTGTCCTCGCTGTGTCCCCCGCTGTGTCCCGTTGTGTTCCTAGCTGTGTACCCCGTTGTGTCCTGCTGTATCGACTCTGTGTCCAACTGGGTCCCGCTGTTTCCTTCCTGTGTACCCCGCTGTGTCTCGCTGTGTCCCCGCTAGTATCGACGCTGTGTCCCTGCTGTGTGCCCACTGTGTCCCGCTGTGTACCTGA
>NW_012319767.1:0-1759 GCF_000151885.1 Dipodomys ordii
CGGGGAACACAGCGAGGACACAGCGGAACACAGCGTGGGACACAGCGAGGACACAGGGGGACACAGCGGGACACAGCGGGACACAGCAGGAACACAGCAGTAGACACAGCGGGACACAGCAGGGGATACAGCGGGACACAGCGGGGGACACAGGGAGGACACAGCGGGACACAGCAAGGTCATAGCGGGACTTAGCGGGGGACACAGCAGTACACAGAGGGACACAGCGGGACACAGCGGGGACACATCAGGGACAAAGCGGGGGATAGACCGGGACACAGCGGGGGACACAGAGCATTACACAGCGGGATACAGCGGGGGACACAGGGAGGACACAACGAAACCAAGCGGGACCCAGCGTCGATACAGCGGGAACACAGCGGGACACAGTGAGGTACACAGCGGGAAACAGCAGGACACAGCTGGGGACATAGCGGAGACACAGCGGGACCCAGCGGGGGACACAGCGAGGACACAGCGGGACACAGCGGGACACAGCGGGGACACAGCAGGACACAGCGGAACAAAGCGGGGGACACAGCGAGGACACAGTGGGACACAGCGGGGAACAAAGCGGGAGACAGCGGGGGACACAGCGAGGACACAGTGGGACAGAGAGGCGACACAGAGGGGACTCAGCAGGGGATACAGCGGGGGACAAAGCGGGACACCACGGGACACAGTGTGAGATAGCGGGACACAGCGGGGACACTGCGGGGACACAGCGGGACAAAGCGGGGGACACAGCGGGACACAGCGGGGGACACAGCGGGACACAGCGGGGGACACAGTGGGACACAGCGGGATACACAGCATGGGACACAGCTGGACACAGCGGGACACAGCAGGGGACACAGGGAGGACACAGCGGGACACAGCGGGGGACACAGGGAGGACACAGCGGGTGACACAGCGGGGGACACAGCAGGGGACACAGCGGGACACAGCTGGGGAAACAGTGGAACACAGTGGGGGACAGAGCGTGGGACACAGCGAGACACAGCGGGGACAAAGCTGGACACAGCATGGTACACAGAGGGACACAGCGGGGACACAGCGGGGAAACAGCCTGACACAGCAGGACACAGCGGGACACAGCGGGGGACACAGCGAGGACACAGCGGGACACAGAGGCAACACAGCGGGGACACAGCGGGGACACAGCGGAGGACACAGTGGGACACCGCGGGACACAATGTGACACAGTGGGACACAGCTGGGACATTGCGGGTACACAGCGGGACAAAGCGGGGGACACAGCGGGACACAGCGAAGACACAGCCTGACAGAGCGGGACACAGCGTGGGACAAAGTGGGAGACAGTGTGGGACACAGCGGGACACAGCAGGACACAGCGGGGGACACAGCGGGACACAGCGGTGCACCCAGCGAGGACACAGCGGGACACAGTGGGGGATACAGCGAGGAAACAGCGGGGGACAAAGCAGGGGACAGCGGGACACAGCGGGGAACACAGCGGGGACAAAGCGGGGGACAGCGGGACACAGCGGGGAACACAGCTAGGACACAGCGGGACACAGCGTCGATACAGCAGGGACACAGCGTTACACAGCATGGTACACAGCTGTGGACACAATGGGACACAGTGGGGGCACAGCGGGACACAGCGGGACACAGTGGGACACAGCGGGGAGAAAGCGTGAGACACAGCGGGGGACAGAGTGGGAGACAGCGGGGGACAAAGCGAGGACACAGCGGGACACAGCGGTGACACAGCAGGGACTCAGCGAATGACACA
>NW_012319768.1:0-1759 GCF_000151885.1 Dipodomys ordii
CAGCTGTGGGATATAGATGGGACACCACGTGGACACAGTGTGACACAGTGGGTCACAGCGGGACATTGCGGGGACACAGCAGGACAAAGCGGGGGACACAGCGGGACACAGCGGGCACACAGCGGGGACACAGCGGGACACAGCGGGACACAGCGGGGGACAGAGCGGGACACAGTCGGACACAGCGGGACACAGCGGGGGACTCAGCGGGAGACATAGAGGGACACCATGGAACACAGCGGGACACAGCAGGAAACAGCAGTGACACTGCGGGGACACAGTGGGACACAGCGGGGGACACAGCAGGACACAGAGGGGGACAGAGCGGGACACAGTGGGGGACACAGCCGGACACAGCAGGGGAAACAGTGGGGGACACAGCGGGACACAGCGTGACACAGCGAGGACACAGCGGGACAGAGCGGGACACTGCAGGGCACAGCGGGGGACACAGCGGGACACAGCGGGGGACAAAGCGAGGACACAGTGGAACACAGAGTGGGACACAGTGAGGACACAGCGGGACACAGTGGGACACAGCGGGACACAGCCGGGTCCCAGCAGTGGACACAGCGGGACACAGCGGGGGACACATGGAGGACTCAGCGGGACAAAGCAGGGACACAGCGGCGACTCACCGGGGGACACAGCAGGGGACAAAGCGGGACACCACAGAACACTGTGGGAAACAGCGGGACACAGCGGGGGAACTGCGGGGACACAGGGGGACAAAGCGTGGGACACATAGGGACACAGCGGGGACACAGCGGGGGACACAGCGGGACACAGTGGGACACAGCGGGGCACACACGGGAGACACAGCGGGACCCAGCGGGGAACACAGCGAGGACACACCGGGACCCAGCGGTACACATCGTGGAACACAGCTGTGAACACAACGGGACACAGTGCGGGCACAGCGGGACACAGTGGGACACAGTGGGGACAAAGCTTGCGACACAGCGGGGTACAGAGCGGGAGACAGCGGGGGACACAGCGAGGACACAGCTGGACAAAGCGCTGACACTGCGGGGGACACAGCGGGGGACACAGCCAGACACAGCGGGGGAAACAGGGGGGACCCAGCGAGACCCAGCGCAGGACACAGCGTGGACACATTGGGACACAGCGGGGACACAGCGGGACACAGCGGGGGACACAGCAGTACACAGCGGGACACAGCGGGTCACAGCGAGGGACACAGAGGGGTACATAGCGGGACACAGTGGGGAACACAGGGAGGACACAGCGGGACCCAGCGGGACACAGCGTCGATACAGTGGGGACACAGCGGGACACAGTGGGGTACACAGCTGGGGACACAACAGGACACAGCGGGGGACACAGCGAGGACACAGCAGAACACAGCGTGGGAAACAGCGAGGACACAGCGGGACACAGCGAGACACAGCGGGACACAGTGGGGACACAGCAATAGACTCAGCGAGACACAGCGAGGGACACAGCGGGACACAGCGGGGAACACAGCGAGGACACAGCGGGGACACAGCGGGGACACTGCGGGAACATAGTGGGACACAGCGGGGCACACAGCGGGACACAGCGGGACACAGCTTGGGACACAGCAGGAACACAGCAGGACACAGCAGGGGACACAGCGAGGACACAGCCGGACACAGTGGGACACAGCGTGGGACAAAGCGGGAGCCAGCAGGGGACTCAGCAAGGACACAGCGGGACACAGCGGCGACTCATAGAGGACACAGCGGGGGACACAGTGGGGGACAGAGCGGGACAC
>NW_012319769.1:0-1758 GCF_000151885.1 Dipodomys ordii
TTCTGCTTTTCCTGCGTCTTCTGCTTCTAGTGCTTCTCTTTCTGCTTCTCCTTCTGCTTCTGCTTCTGCTTCTTGTCCTTCTCCTGTTTCTTCTGTTTCTGCTTCTCCTGCTTCTGCTTCTTCTGCTTCTCTTTCTGCTTCTCCTTCTGCTTCTGCTCCTCCTTCTGCTTCTGCTCCTTCTATTTCTTCTGCTCCTCTATTTCGTCTGTTCGTCGTCTGCTTCTCCCGCTCTGCTTCTTCTGCTTCTCCTGCTTCTCGATCTGCTTCTCTTCGTCGGCTTCTCTTTCTACTTCTCCTTCTGCTTCTTCTGATTCTGCTTCTTCTCCTTCTTCTTCTCCTTCTGCTTCTGCTTCTTCTGCTTCTCCTGCTACTCCTTCTGCATCTCCTTCTGCTTGTGCTTTTCCTTCTGCTTCTTCTTCTGCTTCTTCTTCTCCTTCTTCTGCTTCTCCGTCTGTTTCTGCTTCTTCTGTTTTTCCTGCTTCTCCTTCTGCTTCTCATTCTTCTTCTCCTTCTGTTTCTCCTTGTCGTTATTCTGCTATTCCTTCTGCTTCTCTATCTGCTTCTGCATCTTCAGCTTCTTCTGCTACTGCTTCTGCTTCTTCTGTTTCTTCTGCTTCTCTTTCTGCTTCTCCTTCTGCTTTTGCTTCTCTTTCTGCTTCTGCTTCTCCTTCTGGTTCTCCTTCTTCTCCAGATTCTGCTTCTTCTGCTTCTCCTGCTTCTCCTTCTGCTTCAGGTTCTGCTTCTGCTTCTTCAGCTTCTTCTGCTTCTATTTCTGCTTCTCCTTCTGTTTCTGCTTCTCTTTCTGCTTCTGCTTCTTATCCTTCTTCTATTTCTTTTGATTCTGCTTCTGCTTCTTCTTCTCCTGCTTCTCCTTCTGTTTCTCTTTATGCTTCTCCTTCTGCTTCTCCTTCTTCTGCTTCTACTTCTGCTTCTGCTTCTGCTTCTGCTTCTGCTTCTCCTTCTGCTGCTCTTTCTGCTTCTCCTGCTGCTTTTCCTTCTCCTGCTCCTTCTTCTGCTTCTCTTTCTGCTTCTCCTTCTGTTTCTCCTACTCCTTCTCCTTCTCGTTCTTCTGCTTTTCCTTCTGCTTCTCCTTCTGCTTCTGCATCTTCTGCTTCTTCTCCTACTGCCTCTGCTTCTTCTGTTTCTTCTGCTTCCCCTTCTGCTTCTCCTTCTGCTTTTGCTTCTCTTTCTGATTCTGCTTCTCCTTCTGCTTCTCCAGATTCTGCTTCTTCTGCTTCTCCTGCTTCTCCTTCTGCTTCAGGTTCTGCTTCTGCTTCTTCGACTTCTTCTGCTTCTGCTTCTCCTGCTGCTGCTTCTTCTGCTTCTCCTGCTTCTCTTTCTGCTTTTCCTTCTGTTTCTGCTTCTCCTTCTGCTTCTTCTCCTTCCTATGTTTCTTCTGCTTCTGCTTCTCCTGCTTCTCCTTCTCATTCTCCTTCTCTTTCTGCTTCTGCTTATCCTTCTGTTTCTCCTACTCCTAATCCTTCTCTTTCTCCTTCTCCTTCTTCTTCTTCTGCTTCTCCTGCTGCTTCTTCTTCTGCTTCTTCTGCTTTTTCTGTTTCTTCTTCTTTTGCTTCAGCTTCTGCTTCTTCTGCTTCTCCTTCTGCTTCTCCTTCTACTTCTGCTCTTCTCCTTCTGCTTCTTCTGTTTCTGCTTCTCCTGCTTCTTCTTCTTCTGCTTCTCCTACTTCTCCTTCTGCTTCTCCGTCTCCTTCTCCTTCTCCATCAATTTCTCCTTCTTGTGCTTCTCATTCTGCTTCTG
>NW_012319770.1:0-1758 GCF_000151885.1 Dipodomys ordii
ATCTGCTTCTGCTTCTGCATCTTCTGCTTCTTCTGCTACTGCCTCTGCTTCTTCTGTTTCTTTTGATTCTCCTTCTGCTTCTCCTTCTGTTTTGCTTCTCTTTCTGCTTCTGCTTCTCCTTCTGCTTCTCCAGATTTTGCTTCTTCTGCTTCTCCTGCTTCTCCTTCTGCTTCAGGTTCTGCTTCTGCTTCTTCGGCTTCTTTTGCTTCTGCTTCTCCTTCTTCTGCTTCTTCTGCTTCTCCTGCTTCTCTTTCTGCTTTTCCTTCTGTTTCTGCTTCTCCTTCTGCTTCTTCTCCTTCTTCTGTTTCTTCTGCTTCTCCTGCTACTGCTTCTCGTTCTGCTTCTCTTTCTGCTTCTCCTTCTCCTTCTTCTGCTTCTCCTTCTCCTTCTTCTCCTTCTCCTTCTGCTTCTGCTTCATTTTCTCCTTCTGCTTCTCATTCTGCTTCTGCGTCTTCTGTTTCTTCTGCTTCTCCTGCTTCTGCTTCTCCTGCTTCTCCTACTTCTCGTGCTGCTTCTCCTTCTGTGTCTCTTTCTGCTTCTGCTTATCCTTTTGCTTCTCCTACTCCTACTCCTTCTCTTTCGCCTTCTCCGTCTTCTTCTTCTGCTTCTCCTGCTGCTTCTGCTTCTGCTTATTCTACTATTTCTGTTTCTTCTGCTTCTGCTTCAGATTGTGCTTCTTCTGTTTCTCCTGCTTCAGATTCTGCTTCTGCTTCTTCGGCTTCTCCTGTTTCTTCTGCTTCTGCTTCTCCTGCTTCTTCTGCTTCTCCTGTTTCTCTTTCTGCTTCTCCTTCTCCTTCTGCATCTCCTTCTGCTTCTTCTTCTGCTCTTCTCCTTCTTCTGTTTCTTTTGCTACTGTTTCTTCTGCTTCTTCTTCTTCTGTTTCTTGTGATTCTACTTCTGCTTCTCCTTCTTCTCTTTCTGCTTCTACTTCTGCTTCTTGTGATTCTCCTGTTTCTCGTTCTCCTTCTCCTTCTGTTTCTGCTTCTCTTTCTGCTTCAACTTCTCCTTCTGCTGCTCCTTCTCCTTCTCCTTCTTCTGCTTCTCCCACTGCTTCTGCTTCTGCTTCTTTTGCTTATTCTTTTTCTTCTGCTTCTGCTTCTCCTGCTTCTGTTTCTTCTGCTTCTACTGCTTCTCCTTATGCTTCTCCTTATGCTTCTCCTTATGCTTCAGGTTCTGCTTCTGCTTCTGCTTCTTGTCCTTCTCCTGTTTCTTCTGTTTCTGCTTCTCCTGTTTCTGCATCTCCTGCTTCTCCTTCTGCTGCTCTTTCTGCTTCTCCTGCTGCTTTTCCTTCTCCTGCTCCTTCTTCTGCTTCTCTTTCTGCTTCTCCTTCTGTTTCTCCTTGTCCTTCTCCTTCTCGTTCTTCTGCTTTTCCTTCTGCTTCTCCTTCTGCTTCTGCATCTTCTGCTTCTTCTGCTACTGCCTCTGTTTCTTCTGTTTCTTCTGCTTCTCCTTCTGCTTTTGCTTCTCTTTCTGCTTCTGCTTCTCCTTCTGCTTCTCCAGCTTCTGCTTCTTCTGCTTCTCCTGCTTCTCCTTCTGCTTCAGGTTCTTCTTCTGCTTCTTCGGCTTCTTCTGCTTCTGCTTCTCCTGCTGCTGCTTCTTCTGCTTCTCCTGCTTCTCTTTCTGCTTTTCCTTCTGTTTCTGCTTCTCCATCTGCTTCTGCTTCTTCTCCTTCTTCTGTTTCTTCTGCTTCTGCTTCTCCTGCTTCTGCTTCTCCTGCTTCTCGTTCTGCTTCTTTTTTTCCTTCTCTTTCTGCTTCTG
>NW_012319771.1:0-1758 GCF_000151885.1 Dipodomys ordii
TCTTCTTCTTCTTCTTCTTCTTTTTCTTCTTCTCTTTCTTCTGCTTCTGCTTTTCCTGCTTCTTCTACTTCTACTGCTTCTCTTTCTGCTTCTCATTCTGCTCCTGCTTCTCCTTCTGCTTCTCCTATTGTTTCTGCTGCTCTTCCTTCTCTTTCTCCTATTTCTACTTCTTCTTCTGCTTCTTCTGCTTCTCCTGCTACTCCTTCTGCATCTCCTTCTGCTTGTGCTTGTCCTAATGCTTATTCTTCTGTTTCTGTTTCTTCTTCTGCTTCTTCTGCTTCTCCTTTTGATTCTCCTTCTGCTTCTGCTTCTATTTCTCCGTCTTTTTCTCGTTCTTCTGCTTTTCCTTCTGCTTCTCCTTCTGCTTCTGCTGCAAGTGGACTGCTTCTTCTGTTTCTTCTGCCTCTCCTTCTGCTTCTGCATCTTCTGCTTCTTCTGCAACTGCCTCTGCTTCTTCTGTTTTTCTGCTTCTCCTTCTGCTTTTGCTTCTCTTTGTGCTTCTGCTTCTCCTTCTGCTTCTCCAGATTCTGCTTCTTCTGCTTCTCCTGCTTCTCCTTCTGCTTCAGGTTCTGCTTCTGCTTCGTCGGCTTCTTCTGCTTCTGCTTCTCCTGCTGCTGCTTCTTCTGCTTCTCCTGCTTCTCTTTCTGCTTTTCCTTCTGTTTCTGCTTCTCCTTCTGCTTCTGCTTCTTCTCCTTCTTCTGTTTCTTCTGCTTCTGCTTCTCCTGTTTCTGCTTCGCCTTCTTCTCGTTCTGCTTCTCTTTCTGCTTCTCCTTCTCCTTCTTCTGCTTCTCCTACTTCTGTTTCTCCTTCTGCTTCTGCTTCTCCTTCTGCTTCTGCTTCAATTTCTCCTTCTGCTTCTCATTCTGCTTCTGCGTCTTCTGTTTCTTCTGCTTCTCCTGCTTCTGCTTCTCCTGCTTCTCCTACTTCTCGTGCTGCTTCTCCTTCTGCTTCTCTTTCTGCTTCTGTTTATCCTTTTGCTTCTCCTACTCCTAATCCTTCTCTCTCGCCTTCTCCGTCTTCTTCTTCTGCTTCTCCTGCTGCTTCTGCTTCTGCTTATTCTACTATTTCTGTTTTTTCTGCTTCTGCTTCAGATTGTGCTTCTTCTGTTTCTCCTTCTGCTTCAGATTCTGCTTCTGCTTCTTCGGCTTCTCCTGTTTCTTCTGCTTCTCCTGCTTCTTCTACTTCTCATGCTTCTCTTTCTGCTTCTCCTTCTGCTTCTGCTTCTCCTTCTGCTTCTGCTCTTCTCCTTCTTCTGTTTCTTTTGCTTCTGTTTCTTCTGCTTCTTCTTCTTCTGCTTCTTCAGATTCTACTTCTGCTTCTCCTTCTTCTCCTCTTTCTGCTTCTACTTCTGCTTCTTCTGATTCTCCTGCTTCTCCTTCTTGTTCTCCTTTTTTTCTGCTTCTCTTTCTGCTTCTGCTTCTCTTTCTGCTGCTCCTTCTCCTTCTCCTTCTTCTGCTTCTCCCACTGCTTCTGCGTCTGCTTCATTTGCTTATTCTTTATCTTCTGCTTCTCCTGCTTCTGCTTCTCCTGCTTCTGCTTCTCCTGCTTCTCCTGTTTCTCCGTCTACTGCTTCTCCTCCTCCTCCTCCTTCTTCTTCTTCTTCTTCTTCTTCTTCTTCTTCTTCTTCTTCTTCTTCTTCTTCTTCTTCTTCTTCTTCTTCTTCTTCTTCTTCTTCTTCTTCTTCTTCTTCTTTTTCTTCTTCTCCTTCGTCTTCTTCTTCTTACATTCTTCTTCTTCTTCTTCTTCTTCTTCTTCTTC
>NW_012319772.1:0-1758 GCF_000151885.1 Dipodomys ordii
TATCTTCTCTTCTCTTGTCTCTCTGCTTCTCGTCTCTCTCTCTCTCTGCTCTCTGCTGTCTGTTCTCTGCTCTACTTTTCCAGCTTCTGCTGCTTCTGCTTCTCCTTCTGCTTCAGGTTCTCCTTCTGCTTCTTGGACTTCTTCTGTTTCTTCTGCTCTGCTTCTCCTGCTACTGCTTCTTCCGCTTCTTTTGCTTCTCTTTTGCTTCTCCTTCTGCTTCTGCTTCTCCTTCTGCTCCTTCTCTTTCTTCTGTTTCTTCTTCTTCTTCTTCTTCTTCTTCTTCTTCTTCTTCTTCTTCTTCTTCTTCTTCTTCTTCTTCTTCTTCTTCTTCTTCTTCTTCTTCTTCTTCTTCTTCTTCTTCTTCTTCTGCTCCTCCCGCTTCTGCTTCTTCTGCTTCTCCTGCTTGTCCTTCTCCTTCTGCTTCTCCTTCTCCTTCTTCTCCTTCTCTTTCTGCTTTTGCTTCTGCTTCTTCTGATTCTCCAACTTCTCCTTCTTCTCCTTCTGTTTCTGCTTCTCTTTCTGCTTCTGCATCTCCTTCTGCTTCACCTTCTTCTGCTCTTTCTCCTTCTTTTGTTTCTCCCTCTGATTCTGCTTCTTATGCTTCTTCTTTATCTTCTGCTTCTGCTTCTCCTGCTTCTGTTTCTTGTGCATCTACTGTTTCTTCTTCTGCTTCTGTTTCTTCTGCTTCTACTTCTCTTTCTGCTTCTGCTTCTCCTGCTTTTTTTTCTGCTTCTTCTGCTGCTTCTCCTTCTGCTGCTTCTTCTACTTCTCCTACTGCTTCTCTTTTTGCTTCTCCTTCTGCTTCTGGTTCTTCTGTTTCTCCTGCCTGAATTTCTGGTTCTACTTCTTCTGCTGCTTCTCCGTCTGCTTCTGCTTCTCCTTCTGCTAATATTTCTGCTTCTTCTGCTTCTTCTCTTTCGGCTTCTCCTGCTTCTGCTTCTTGTGTTTCTCCTGCTTCTCTTTCTGCTTCTCATTCCGCTTCTGCTTCTCCTTCTGCTTCTGCTTCTCCTCCTTCTCCTTCTCCTACTTCTGCTTCTCCTTCATCTTCTGCTTCTTCTGCTTCTCCTGCTTCTCCTTCTGCATCTCTTTCTGCTTGTGCTTGTACTTATGCTTCTTCTTCTGCCTCTGCTTCTCCTTCTTTTGCTTCTCCTTTTGCTTCTGCTTCTTCTGCTTTTCCTGCTTCTCCTTCTGCTTCTGCTTCTTCTGCTTCTCCTTCTGCATCTTCTTCTGCTTCTCCTTTTCCTTCTTCTGCTTCTCCTTCTTATTCTCCTACTGCTTCTCCTTCTGTTTCCCTTCTCCTTCTTGTTCTTCTGCTTTTCCTTCTGCTTCTCCTTCTGCTTCTGCTACAACTGCTACTGCTTCTACTTCTTCTGTTTCTTCTGCTTCTCCTTCTGCTTTTGATTCTCTTTCTGCTTCTGCTTCTCCTTCTGCTTCTCCTTCTGCTTCTCCAGATTCTGCTTCTTCTCCTTCTCCTGCTTCTCCTTCTGCTTCAGGTTCTCCTTCTGCTTCTTCGGATTCTTATGCTTCTGCTTCTCCTGCTTCAGCTTCTTCTGCTTCCCCTCCTTCTCTTTCTGCTTCTCCTTCTGTATCTGCTTCTCTTTCTGCTTCTGCTTCTTGTCCTTCTCCTGTTTGTTCTGCTTATGCTTCTCCTGTTTCTGCATCTCCTGCTCCTCCTTCTGCTGCTCTTTCTGCTTCTCCTGCTGCTTTTCCTTCTCCTGCTCCTTCTTCTGCTTCTCTTTCTGCTTCTCCTTCTGTTCT
>NW_012319773.1:0-1758 GCF_000151885.1 Dipodomys ordii
AAGAAGAAGAAGAAGAAGAAGAAGAAGAAGAAGAAGAAGAAGAAGAAGAAGAAGAAGAAGAAGAAGAAGAAGAAGAAGAAGAAGAAGAAGAAGAAGAAGAAACAGAAGAAACAGAAGAAAGTGAAGGAGCAGAACGAGAAGCAGAAGCAGAAGTAGAAGCAGAAAGAGAAGCAGAAGAAAAGGAAGAAGAAGTAGCAGGAGAAGCAGAAGCAGAAGAAACAGAAGAAGCCCAAGAAGCAAAAGGAGAACCTGAAGCAGAAGGACAAGCAGAAGCAGCAGAAGCTGGAAAAGCAGAAGCAGAAGATACAGAAGAAGCAGAAGCAGAACGAGAAGCAGAAGAATAAGAAGGAGAAAGAGAAGGATTAGGAGTAGGAGGAGCAGAAGCAGAATTAGAAGCAGAAAGAGAAGCAGAAGGAGAAGCAGAAGGAGAAACAGAAAAAGCAGAAGCAGAAGCAGAAGCAGAATGAGAAGCACAAGAAGGAGAAATTGAAGGAGAAGGAGAATGAGACGGAGAAGCAGAAGGAGAAGTAGGAGAAGCAGAAGAAGGAGAAGCAGGAGAAGCAGAAGCAAAAGAAACAGAAGAAGGAGAAGAGCAGAAGCAGAAGGAGAAACAGAAGCAGAAGGAGAAGCAGAAGAAGCAGAAGCTGAAGCAGAAGAAACTGAAAAAGCAGAAAAAGAAGAAGAAGCAGAAGAAGAAGAAGCAGGAAAAGCAGAAGAAGAAGAAGGAGAAGGAGAAAGAGAAGGATTAGGAGTAGGAGAAACAGACGGATAAGCAGAAGCAGAAAGAGAAGGAGAATGAGAAGGAGAAGCAGGAGAAGCAGAAGAAGCAGAAGCAGGAGAAGCAGAAGCAGAATGAAAAGCAGAAGAAGGAGAAATTAAAACAGAAGAAGATGCAGAAGGAGAAGCAGAAGCAGAAGGAGAAGCAGAAAGAGAAGCAGGAGAACCAGAAGAAGCAGGAGAAGCAGAAGCAGAAGAAACAGGAGAAGCCGAAGAAGCAGGAGCAGAATCTGAAGCAGAAGGAGAAACAGAAGAAGCACAATCTGAAGCAGAAGCAGAAGAAACAGAAAGAGTAGAATAAGAAGAAGCAGAAGCACCAGGACAAGCAGAAGAACAAGAAGGAGAAGGCGAAAGAGAAGGATTAGGAGTAGGAGAAGCAAAAGGATAAGCAGAAGCAGAAAGAGACGCAGAAGGAGAAGCAGCATGAGAAGTAGGAGAAGCAGGAGAAGCAGAAGCAAGAGAAGCAGAAGAAACAGAAGACGCAGAAGCAGAATGAGAAGCAGAAGGAGAAATTGAAGGAGAAGGAGAAGGAGAAGCAGAAGGAGAAGCTGAAGAAGGAGAAGGAGAAGCAGAAAGAGAAGCAGAAAGAGAAGCACAACGAGAAGCAGGAGAAGCAGAAGCAGGAGAAGCAGAAGCAGGAGAAGCAGAAGCAGAAGAAACATAAGAAGGAGAAGAAGCAGAAGCAGAAGGAGAAGCAGAAACAGAAGAAAAAGCAGAAATAGAAGCAGGAGCAGCAGTAGAAGCAGCAGCAGGAGAAGCAGAAGCAGGAGAAGCAGAAGCAGAAGAAATATAAGAAGGAGAAGAAGCAGAAGCAGAAGGAGAAGCAGAAATAGAAGGAAAAGCAGAAATAGAAGTAGGAGTAGTAGTAGAAGTAGCAGTAGGAGAAGCAGAAGCAGAAGAAGTCTGAAGAAGTAGAAAGTAGAACCTGAAGTATAAAGGAGATACAGGAGAAGTAGAAGAAGCAGAATCTGGGAGAAGCAG
>NW_012319774.1:0-1758 GCF_000151885.1 Dipodomys ordii
TTTTAAGGCTTAAAGTAGGAAGCAGAAGTAACAGAAAAATGTAGAAGCTGTTGGCTAGTTGTTAGCAGAAGCAGTAGGAAAAGCAGGAGATCATGATAGGAGATGGAGATACAGAATGTAGAAGCAGTAAGTAGACCCAGAAAGAGATGCAGGTAATTCAGTTGATGAAAGCTGAAGGTGTATCAGAATGAGATGCAGAAGAAGGAGTAAGGAGAAGCAGAATAAGATGCAGAAGGAGAAGTAGAAGAAGCTGAAGCAGAAGGAGAAGATGAAATAGCAGAAGAAGCAGAAGCAAAAGTTGAAGCAAAAGAAGGAGAAGGAGAAGCAGAGGCAGAAGAAGAAGCATAAGGACAAGCACAAGCAGAAGGAGATGCAGAAGGAGAATCAGGAGAAGCAGAAGAAGCAGAAGCTGAAAGAGAAGCAGAAGTAGGAGAAGGAGAAGGAGGAGAAGCAGAAGCAGAAGGAGAAGCAGAAGCAGAATGAGAAGCAGAAAGAGAAGCAGGAGGAGGACAAGAAGCAGAAGCAGGAGAACCCGAAAGAGAAGAAGCAGAAACAGAAGCAGAAGGAGAAGGAGAAGCAGCAGAAGAAGTAGAACCAGAAATTCAGGCACGAGAAACAGAAGAAGCAGAAGCAGAAGGAGAAGCAAAAAGAGAAGCAGAAGGAGAAGTAGAAAAAGCAGCAGAAGAAGCAGAAAAACAAGCAGGAGAAGCAGAAGCAGAAAGAGAAGTAGAAGCAGAAAAAGAAGCAGTAGAAGCATGAGAAGCAGAAGCAGGAGAAGCAGAACCAGAAGAAAAAGAAGAAGCATAAGAAGCAGAAGCAGAGGGAGAAACAGAAAAAGGAGAAGGAGCAGCAGAAGGTGAAGCAGAAGGAAATGCAGAAGCAGAAAGAGAAGCAGAAATAGAAGAAGAAGAAGGAGAAGTTGGAGAATCAGAAGAAGCAGAAGCAGAAAGAGAAGCAGAAGAAGGAGAAGGAGAAGCAGAAGGAGAAGGACAAGCAGGAGAAGCAGAAGAAGCAGAAGCGGGAGAAGCAGAAGAAACAGAAGAAGGAGAAGGAGCAGAAGTAGAAGCAGAAGCAGAAGGAGAAGCAGAAAGAGAAGCAGAAGAAGCAGTAGCAGGTGAAGCAGAAGCAGAAGAAACAGAAGAAGCCGAAGAATCAGAAGGAGAACCTGAAGCAGAAGGAGAAGCAGAAGCAGCAGAAGCTGGAAAAGCAGAAGCAGAAGAAACCGAACAAGCAGAAGAAGCAGAAGCAGAACGAGAAGCAGAAGAAGAAGGAGAAAGAGAAGGATTAGGAGTAGGAGGAGCAGAAGCAGAATAAGAAGCAGAAAGAGAAGCAGAAGAAGAAGCAGAAGGAGAAACAGAAGAAGCAGAAGCAGGAGAAGCAGAAGCAGAATGAGAAGCACAAGAAGGAGAAATTGATGGAGAAGGAGGAGACGGAGAAGCAGAAGGAGAAGTAGGAGAAGCAGAAGAAGAAGAAGCAGGAGAAGCAGAAACAGAAGAAGCAGAAGGAGAAGAGCAGAAGCGGAAGGAGAAGCAGAAGGAGAAGCAGAAGAAGCAGAAGCTGAAGCAGAAGAAGAAGAAACAGAAAAAGCAGAAGAAGCAGAAGAAGAAGCAGCAGGAGAAGCAGAAGAAGAAGAAGGAGAAGGAGAAAGAGAAGGATTAGGAATAGGAGAAACAGAAGGATAAGCAGAAGCAGAAAGAGAAGGAGAATGAGAAGGAGAAGCAGGAGAAGCAGAAGAAGCAGAAGCAGGAGAAGCAGAAG
>NW_012319775.1:0-1758 GCF_000151885.1 Dipodomys ordii
TGGGTGGGTCCGCCCTTTGGCCATGCCCAGCAGGGCAGCAGTTCTGCAAATAAACTGCTTTTCCTGCCTGTTAAAAACACGGTGTTCACTTCATTGGCTACCTAATTAAACCTACCTATTTAATATACCTTACACACATATTCCATTATACGGGCCAACAATATGTTCTAATCAGTCTTACAGATTCTTATCACTGTCCCCTTTTCCCACCCCAAACAGTTTCAACAGGTTTCATAGTTTGATTTTCATAATTGCAAATAATCTATTTCAACCATATTCATTTTCCTTCCAAATATATCTCAAAATCCTTTACCCTCTTTTTCATTTCCCTTTTCCGTCTTCTGTAGTGCTTAGATTCATGTTGTATTTATCCATATAAATTATGTAGATGGATACATATGAATATATATGTCCATGAATATGTCTTTTAGGTCTAACTTCCACCTGAGTAATATTGTAAGGCTCACCAGAAAGGAAAGTGCTACATGGTTCAGGGAGAAAAGAGTTTATTGAGAGGAGAGCAATGACATGTATGAGATGGAGGCACATGAGACTGAGGGGAAGGAAAAAGAAGAGGGGACTTGTGTAGAGCCACATTATATAGGGAAAGGTGGAGGTGGGACCACAGCAGAAGCGGAAGTGATCTCTGAGGCTGGGAAACATCTGATTGGCTGAGGGAGGCATGGCCAGGGTGGTTCAGGAAATGAATTCAGTGGATGGAGAAGTGACCTCAGAGCTGGGTGATCGACAGTCAGGTGATTACTGGTTTCAGGAAGGGGAAGGGGACCTCCCCCTCCCCCTCCGCAACACGTCGGCTAGCAGTCGAAACCCCGCCCTCCCCCCTCCCCGTCGTCATGGCTACCACAGAGGAAAAGCAAATGATGATAATAATGAATCATAACAACCTATATGTATGTGTATGTCAGAACTCTCACTCCCCACTGCCGGGTAGGTGAGGACTGACTGACTGAGTGAGTGACTGACCCGACCCGTGTTTTGCCCCTCCCGCCGCCCCATCCACCTTGTCGACGTCGAACGCGCGCCATCTAGCGGTGGTTTTGTGAATTGCAGTTTTCTCTCATGAAATGCATGGGGGAAAAAAGAGAACAAACAAACCACGCACTGACTGACTGAGAAAACCGGCCCAGGCTGGCTGGCCCCGAGAGAGACTGCCTTCTTTTCAGAGAAGGGGTGGGGTGGGGATGATGATGTGCCTCGTTGGAGTATGGGGCCCATGCATAGGCAGGCAGGCAGGCAGGCAGGCTTGGAGTGGGACCGTTGTGTGTTGGAGTGCCAGTACAGTAGCTCAAGCCCCAGGATTGACTGGCAAGTCGAGAGGAAAAGGAGGGAAGGAGTGCGGGCGGGCGGGCGGGCGTGAGAGAGAATTCAAACGAGAGAGAGAGAGAGAGAGACAGACAGACAGACAGACAGACAGACAGACAGACAGACAGACAGAGACAAAGAGACACAGAGAGAGAAATAGAGAAACAGAAACAGAGAGACAAGAGACAGAGACGTGGTGAATTGGTCCGGCTGGACTACATACATGCTCTGTCGCGTCCGATCTTTGAGTTTCCTCAAAGATGCACGCACGCACACACACAGATACACTGAGATGCCCTCTGCCCCCTCTTCTCTCCTCTCCAATTCCCCGGCCCCCTCCCCCCTCACCCCCCCGTCAGGCACCAGAAGTGAGATCCCTCCCCTTCGCCTATTGCGTCGTCAATTACAAACAAAAGGCAGCGTGAGTTCAAGCAA
>NW_012319776.1:0-1758 GCF_000151885.1 Dipodomys ordii
GAGGAGGAGTAGGAGAACGAGGAATTGGAGGAGAAGGAGAAGAAGAAGGAGGAGGAGGAGGAGGACAACGAGGAGGTGGAGGAGAAGGAGAAGAACAAGAAGAAGAAGAAGAAGAAGAAGAAGAAGAAGAAGAAGAAGAAGAAGAAGAAGAAGAAGAAGAAGAAGAAGAAGAAGAAGAAGAAGAAGAAGAAGAAGAAGAAGGACAAGGAGAACGAGAAGGAGAAGGAGAAGGAGAAGGAGAAGGAGAAGGAGAAGGAGAGGGAGAAGCAGGAGAAAAAGAAGGAGAAGGAGAAAGAGATGGATTAGGAGTAGGAGAAGCAGAAGGCTAAGCAGAAGGGGAAGAAGAAGGAGAATCAGAAGGAGAAGCGGAAGAAGCAGAAGCATGGGAAGCAGAAGAAGAAGCAGAATGAGAAGCAGAAGAAGGAGAAATTGAAGCAGAAGCAGAAGGAGACGCAGAAGGAGAAGGAGAAGCAGAAGAAGGAGAAGGAGAAGCAGAAGAATAATAAGCAGAAGCAGAAATAGAAGCAGAAGCAGAAGCAGAAGCATAAGAAGAAGAAGAAGAAGAAGAAGAAGAAGAAGAAGAAGAAGAAGAAGAAGAAGAAGAAGAAGAAGAAGAAGAAGAAGAAGAAGAAGACGAAGAAGAAGAAGGAGAAGGAGAAGGAGAAGGAGAAGGAGAAGCAGAGAGAGAAGCAGGAGAAAAAGAAGGAAAATGAAAAAGAGAAGGATTAGGAGTAGGAGAAGCAGAAGGATAAGCAGAAGCAGAAGTAGAAGAAGGAGAAGCAGAAGGAGAAACAGAAGAAGCAGAAGCATGAGAAGCAGAAGAAGCAGAAGCAGAAGAAAAAGAACAAGCAAAAGAAGCAGAAGGAGTGTAAGAAACAGAAGAAGGAGAAGGAGTAGCAGAAAGAGAAGCAGAAGCAGAAGGAGAAAGAGTAGAAGTAGAAGCAGAAGAAGCTGAAGCAGGAGAAACAGAAGAAGAAGAAGAAGAAGCAGAAGGAGAAGCAGAAAAAGGAGAAGGAGAAGCAGGAGAAGCAGAAGCAGAAGAGGAAGAAGCAGAAGGAGAAGCAGAAAGAGAAGCAGCAGAAGCAGAGGGAGAAGGAGAAGATGTAGAAGCAGAAGGATAAGCAGCAGGAGAAAGAGAAGCAGAAACAGAGGGAGAAGGAGAAGATGTAGAAGGAGAATCAGAAGAAGCAGAAGCAGAAGCAGAAAGAGAAGCAGAAGAAGGAGAAGGAGAAGCAGAAGAAGAAGGACAAGCAGGAGAAGCAGAAGAAGCAGTAGCAGGAGAAGCAGAAGCAGAAGAAACAGAAGAAGCCCAACAAGCAGAAGGAGAACCTGAAGCAAAAGGGGAAGCAGAAGCAGCAGAAGCTGGAAAAGCAGAAGCAGAAGAAATAGAACAAGCAGAAGAAGCAGTAGCAGAAGCAGAACGAGAAGCAGAAGAAGAAGAAGGAGAAAGAGAAGGAGTAGGAGTAGGAGGAGCAGAAGCATAATTAGAAACAGAAAGAGAAGCAGAAGGAGAAACAGAAGAAGCAGAAACAGGAGAAGCAGAAGCAGAATGAGAAGCACAAGAAGGAGAAATTGAAGGAGAAGGAGAATGAGACGGAGAAGCAGAAAGAGAAGTAGGAGAAGCAGAAGAAGAAGAAGCAGGAGAAGCAGAAGCAGAAGAAACAGAAGAAGTAGAAGAGCAGATGCAGAAGCAGAAGGAGAAGCAGAAGGAGAAGCAGAAGGAGAAGCAGAAGAAGCAGAAGCTGAAGCAGAAGAAGA
>NW_012319777.1:0-1758 GCF_000151885.1 Dipodomys ordii
CAAGCCCACAAATGACATATTTAAACAAAAACAAAGAAAAAGTTTGAGGAATGGCTGACTGAACTGGCAGTGAGTTTCTGGATCCAAATTTGTTTGGAGAATGGTCAATCTGATACCTAAAACTGCAATACCTGGATTCAGGTCTTTTCTTCTCTATGGCCTTGAAATAGTGGCCCACACATAGTAAAACATTACAGATTTATTGAAGGAATAGATTAGCAGAGCTCTGCTAGACGAGTGGGTTCCCAAGGGTGGGCACTGTTCCCAAGGGGTTCACTGTGCAGGTGTTAATCAGCTGTCAAGGGGGGAGAGCTGTTTGATTCTTAAGCTAACAGGGAAGCCTGCACCAGTTCTTCATGTGCTGTTTATCCCCTCTGACCCAATGTTCATCCAGCATACACCTCTGGAGTCCAATCAGCCCATTGTTCACATGCAAGTCTTCCAGTACTATAGTAGTGATAGACCATGACATGATGTCAGGGGAGGGGAGGGTACATTTGCAAGTGATCAAAGCCATGGTGATGTCTAGGAGCCCTCCCAGTGATCAAGGATACGACAGAGGAAAAGCAAATGATGATAATAATGAATCATAACAACTTATATGTATGTGTATGTCAGAACTCTCTCTCCCCACTGCCGGGTAGCTGAGGACTGACTGACTGAGTGAGTGACTGACCCAACCCGTGTTTTGCCCCTCCCGCCGCCCCATCCACCTTGTCGACGGCGATCTCGCGCCATCCAGTGGTGGTTTTGTGAATCGCAGTTTTTTTCATGAAATGCATGGGGGAAAAAAAAGAACAAACAAACCACGCACTGACTGACTGAGAAAACCGGCCCAGGCTGGCTGGCCCCGAGAGAGACTGCCTTCTTTTCAGAGAAGGGGTGGGGTGAGAATGATGATGTGCCTCGTTGGAGTATGGGGCCCATGCATAGGCAGGCAGGCAGGCAGGCAGGCTCGGAGTGGGACCGTTGTGTGTTGGAGCGCCAGTACAGTAGCTCAAGCCCCAGGATTGACTGGCAAGTCGAGAGGAAAAGGAGGGAGGGAGTGCGGGCGGGCGGGCGGGCGGGAGAGAGAATTCAAACGAGAGAGAGACAGACAGACAGACAGACAGACAGACAGACAGAGACAAAGAGAGACACAGAGAGAGAAATAGAGAAACAGAAACAGAGAGACAAGAGACAGAGACGTGGTGAATTGGTCCGGCTGGACTACATACATGCTCTGTCGCGTCCGATCTTTGAGTTTCCTCAAAGATGCACGCACACACACAAACAGATACACTGAGATGCCCTCTGCCCCCTCTTCTCTCCTCTCCAATTCCCCCGCCCCCTCCCCCCTCCCCCCCCGTCAGGCACCAGAAATGAGATCCCTCCCCTTCGCCTATTGCGTCAATTACAAACAAAAGGCAGCGTGAGATTCAAGCACATTTGTTTTATTTTGTTCCGAGGGTAGGGTTGTGGATTTTGGTGCGGGGGGGGGTCGGAGGTCGTGGTCGTGGTCGAGTAATCGCCTGCGGGGGGGGGGTGAGGATGGACGGTTACGCCACCTGCATGGATGGCTCGCGTTCCCCTCTGGCTGTCTGGTTGCCGCTGAGTGCTTCAGATATCACCATCCGGTCAGGAAGCAGGGGCTGGAAGATAAAGAGATATTAAAGAGATAATTAGGAGCAGGACTCCGGGGAAGCCCGAAGGCGGGGGGGTGGAGGGAGAGAATGGTGGAGAGGAGGGGAGACGGATCTATCCAGGGAACGAGCGTGA
>NW_012319778.1:0-1758 GCF_000151885.1 Dipodomys ordii
AGCAGTAGTAGAAGCATAAGGAGAAATAGAAAGAAGAAGCAGGAGAAGCAGAAGCAGGAGAAAGAAAGAAATCAAAAGAAATAGAAGAAAGGATAAGAAAGGAGAAAGCAGAAAGCAGAAAGAAGAAAGCAGAAAACAGAAGCAGAAGAAAGCAGAAAGCCAGACCTTCAAGCAGAAAGGAAGAAGCAGAAGAAAGCAGAAATCTGGAGAAGAAAGGAGAACCAGAAGGAGAAGCAGAAGCAGAAAGAGAAGCAAAAGCAGAAAGGAGAAGCAGAAAGAGAAGCAGAAGAAATAGAAGAAGCAGAAGAGGGAAGCAGTAGCAGAAGAAGCTGAAGACGCAGAAGCAGATAGAGAAGGAGAAGGAATAGCAGAATAACGACAAGGAGAAACAGAAGGAGAAGAAGAATGAGAAGCAGAAGGAGAAGCAGGAGAAACAGAAGAAGCAGAAACAGACGGAGAAGCAGAAGAAGGAGAAGCAGAAGCAGAAGAAGAAGCAGAAGGAAAAGCACAAGCAAAAGGAGATGCAGAAGGAGTAGCAGGAGAAGCAGAAGAAGCAGAAGCAGATGGAGAAGAAGAAGGAGAAGAAGCAGAATCAGAAGAAGCAGAAGGAGAAGTAGAAAGAGAAGCCGACGAAGTGAAGCAGAACGAGAAGCAGGAGAAGCAGAAGAAGCAGAGCGGGAGAAGCAGAAGAAGAAGAAACAGAAGAAATAGAAGGAGCAGAAGCAGAAGGAGGAGCAGAAGCAGAAGGAGAAGCAGAAAGAGAAGCAGGAAAAGCAGAAGAAGCAGAAGCAGGAGAAGCAGAAGCAGAAGAAACAGGAGAAGGAAAAGAAGCAGAAGCAGAAGGAGAAGCAGAAAGAGAAGCATTAGAAACAGAAGACGCAGGAAAAGCAGAAGCAGCAGAAAGAGAAGAAGAAGAAGAAGAAGAAGAAGAAGAAGAAGAAGAAGAAGAAGAAGAAGAAGAAGAAGAAGAAGAAGAAGAAGAAGAAGAAGAAGAAGAAGAAGAAGAAGAAGAAGAAGAAGAAGAAGGAGAAGGAGAAGGAGAAGGAGAAGAAGGAGAAGGAGAAGGAGAAGCAGTAGAAGCAGAAGAAGCAGAAGCAGGAGAAGCAGAAGCAGGAGAAGCAGAAGCAGAAGAAAAAGAATAAGCATAAGAAGCAGAATCAGAGGGAGAAGCAGAAGAAGGAGAAGGAGAAGCAGAAGCAGAAGCAGAAGAAGATGCAGAAGGAGAAGCAGGAGAAGCAGAAGAAGGAGAAGGAGAAGGCGAAAGACAAGGATTAGGAGTAGGAGAAGCAAAAGGATAAGCAGAAGGAGAAAGAGACGCAGAACGAGAAGCAGCACGAGAAGTAGGAGAAGCAGGAGAAGCAGAAGAAACAGAAGACGCAGAAGCAGAATGAGAAGCAGAAGGAGAAATTGAAGCAGAAGCAGAAGGAGAAGCAGAAGCAGAAGAAGGAGAAGGAAAAGCAGAAATAGAAGCAGAAAGAGAAGCACAACGAGAAGCAGGAGAAGCAGAAGCAGGAGAAGCAGAAGCAGAAGAAACATAGGAAGGAGAAGAAGCAGAAGCAGAAGGAGAAGCAGAAACAGAAGGAAAAGCAGAAAGAGAAGCAGGAGAAGCAGAAGAAGCAGCAGCAGGAGAAGCAGAAGAAGAAGAAGCCGAAAAAGCAGAAGCAGAACCTGAAGCAGAAAGAGAAGCAGGAGAAGCAGAAGAAGCAGAATCTGGAGAAGCAGAAGGAGAAGCAGAAGCAGAAAGAGAAGCAAAATGAT
>NW_012319779.1:0-1758 GCF_000151885.1 Dipodomys ordii
CCCGCTGTATCCTCGCTGTGTTTCCTGGCTGTGTCCCGAAGTGTCCCCGCTTTGTCCCACGCTGTGTCCCACTGTGTCCCGCTGTGTACCCTGCTGTGTCCTGCTATGTTCCTGCAGTGTCCCCGCTGTGTCCCGCTGTGTCCCGCTGTGTCCCGTGGTGTCCCGCTTTGTCCCCCGCTGTGTCCCCCGGTGAGTCCCCGCTGTGTCCCTCTGTGTCCTACCTGTGTCCCCCGCTGTGTCCCGCTGTGTCTACTGCTGTGTCCCTGCTGTGTCCCGCTGTGTCCTGCTGTGTCCTCGCTGTGTCCCACCCTGTATTCTGTTGTGTCCTCGCTGTGTCCCCCGATGTGTCCCTTTGTGTCCCCAGGTGTGTACCCGCTGTGTCCCGCTGTGTCCCTGCTGTATCGACGCTTTTTCCCGCTGGGTCCCGCTGGGTCCTCACTGTGTTCCCCGCTGTGTCCCGCTGTATACCCCTCTGTGTCCCCCTCTGTGTCCCGCTGTGTCCCCTGCTGTGTCCCCTGCTGTGTCCCTCTGTGTCCCGCTGTGAACTGCTGTGTCCCTCACTGTGTCCCGCTGTGTCCTGCTCTGTCCCCTGCTGTGTCCCGCTGTGACCAATGCTGTATCCCTGCTGTGTCCCCGCTGTGTCCCGCTGTGTCCCCGCTGTGTCCAGGCTGTGTCCCCGCTGTGTCATGCTGTGTCATGCTGTGTCCCGCTGTATCCCCCGCTGTGTCCCGCTGTGTGCCCCGCTCTGTCCAGCTGTGTCCTCGCTGTGTCCCCTGCTGTGACCGCTGTGTCCCGCTGTGTCTGCTGTGTCTACTGCTGTGTCCCTGCTGTGTCCTGCTGTGTCCCGCTGTGTCCCGCTGTGTCCTTGCTGTGTCCCACGCTCTGTTCCGCTGTGTCCTCGCTGTGTCCCCCGTTGTGTCCCTTTGTGTCGCCAGCTGTGTAACCCACTGTGTCCCGCTGTGTCCCTCGCTGTGTCCCGCTGTGTCTACTGCTATGTCCCTGCTGTGTCCCGCTGTGACTTCCCTGTGTCCCCCACTGTGTCCCGCTGTGTCCCCTGCTGTGTCCCGCTATGTCTACTGCTGTGTCCCTGCTGTGTCCCACTGTGTCCTCACTGTGTTCCCCGCTGTGTCCCGCTGTGTACTCCTCTGTGTCACCCTCTGTGTCCCAATGTATCCCCTGCTGTGTCCCGCTGTGTCCCGCTGTGTACTGCTGTGTCCCCCTCTGAGACCCACTGTGTCCCCGCTGTGTCCCGCTGTGTCCCACAGTGTCCCCCTCTGTGTCCCGCTGTGTCCCCCGCAGTGTCCCGTTGTGTCCCCGCTTTATCGACGCTGTGTCCCGCTGGGTCCCACTGTGTACTCGCTGTGTCCCCCGCTGTGTCCTGCTTTGTCCCGCTGTGTCCCGGGGTGTCCCGCTTTGTCCCCCGCTGTGTCTCCCGATGAGTCCCCGCTGTTTCCCCGCTGTGTCTTGCTGTGTTCTTCCGGTGTCCCCCGCTGTGTCCCGCTGTGTCCCTTGCTGTGTCCCGCTGTGTCTACTGCTGTGTCCCTGCTGTGTCCCGCTTTGTCCTGCTGTGTCCCGCTGTGTCCTCGCTGTGTCCCACGCTGTGTTCCGCTGTGTCCTCGCTGTGACCCCGATGTGTCCCTTAGTGTCCCCAGCTGTGTACCCCGCTGTGTACCGCTGTGTCCCCGCTGTATCGCCGCTGTGTCCCTCTGGGTCCCGCTGTGTCCTCGCTGTGTTCCCCGCTGTGTCCCGCTGTATACT
>NW_012319780.1:0-1758 GCF_000151885.1 Dipodomys ordii
AAAAAAAAATAAAAATATATATATTTAGAACTAATATAAATCACTAGAAAAACAGGAATAAACAAATAATCCAAATAAGCCATATAGCTATACTTATTGGTTATAGGTTTATACAGTATGAAAAATTTGTGGACCCAAGGGGACACAGTGTGGGCACAGCGGGACACAGCGGGACACAATGAGACATAGCAAGGACAATTCGTGAGACACAGCGAGGGACAGAGCTCGAGACAGCGGGGGACACAGCTAGGACACAGCAGCGCACAGCGGGACACAGCAGGGACAGAGCGGGACACAGCGGGACACAGCGGGACACAGCGGGGGAGACAGCTGGACCCAGCGGGGAACCCAGCGAGGACACAGCAGGACAAAGCGGGGGACACAGCGGTGACAAAGCTGGACACAACGGAGTACATAGCAGGTCCCAGCGGGACACAGCGTCGATACAGCAGTGACACAGCATTATACAGTATGGTACACAGCTATGGACACAACGGGACACAGTGGGGGCACAGCGGGACACAGCGGAACACAGTGGGACACAGCAGGGCAATGCGTGAGACACAGTGGGGGACAGAGAGTGAGACAGCGGGGGACACAGGGAGGACACAGCGGGACACAGCAGGGGAAACAGCGGGACACAGCGGTGGACACAGGGGGACAGAGCAGGGACACAGCGGGACACAGCGAGGGACACAGCGGGACACAGCGGTGGACACAGCGAGGACACAGCGGGACCCAGCGGGACACAGCGTCGATACAGCGGGGACAGAGTGGGCCACAGCGGGGTACACAGCTGGGGACACAACGGGGCACATCGTGGGACACAGCAAGGAATCAGCGGAACACAGCGTGGGACACAGTGAGGACACAGGGGGACACAGCGGGACACAGCGGGACACAGCAGGAACACAGCAGTAGACACAGCGGGAAACAGCAGGGGACACAGCGGGACACAGCGTGGGACACAGGGGGGACAGAGCGCGACAAAGCGGGGACACAGTGGGGACTCAGCGGGGGACACAGCGGGGGACAAAGTGGGACACCACGGGACACAGCGGGAAACAGCGGGGACCCTGCGGGGACACAGCGGGACACAGTGGGGGACACAGCAAAGACCCAGCGGGACACAGCAGGGAACACAGCGAGGACCCAGCGGGACCCAGCGGGACACAGCGTCGATACAGCGGGGACACAGCGTTACACAGTGGGGTACACAGCTGTGGACACAACGGGACACAGTGGGGGCACAGCGGGACACAGCAGAACACAGTGGGACACAGCGGGGACAAAGCGGGAGACAGCGGGGGACACAGCGAGGACACAGCGGGACACAGCGGGGGACACAGCGGGACACAGCGGTGGACACAGCGGGACAGAGCGGGGGACACAGCGGGACACAGCGGTGGACACAGCAGGACACAGCGGTGGACACAGCGAGGACACAGCAGAACCCAGCGGGACACAGGGTCGATACAGCGGGGACAGAGTGGGCCACAGCGGGGTGCACAGTTGGGGACACAACGGGGCACATCGGAGGACACAGCAAGCACTCAGCGGAACACAGCGTGGGACACAGTGAGGACACAGGGGGACACAGAGGGACACAGCGGGACAGAGCAGGAACACAGCAGTAGACACAGCGGGACACAGCCGGGGACACATTGGGACACAGTGGGGACACAGCGGGGACACAGCGGTACTCAGCGGGGGACACAGCAGTACACAGCGGGACACAGCGGGGACACAGCGGGGACT
>NW_012319781.1:0-1758 GCF_000151885.1 Dipodomys ordii
TCAGCGGGACACAGCAGTGACACAGCTAGACACAGCGGGGTACACAGCGGGACACACTGGGCACACAGCGGGGACACAGCGGAGAAAGAGCGGGACACAGCGCGACACAGCGGGTCACAGCGGGGTACACAGCGGGACACACGGGGAACACAGTGTGGACACAGCGGGACACAGCAGGGGACACAGAGGGGACACAGCGGGACACAGCAGGACACAGAGGGGGACACAGTGGGACAGAGCAGAGGACACAGCAGGAAACACAGCGGGACACAGCGGGACACAGCGGGGGAAACAGGGGGGACACAGCGGGACACAGCAGGGGACACAGCGCGGACACATTGGGACACAGCGGGGACACAGCGGTACTCAGCGGGGGACACAGCATTACACAGCGGGACACAGCGGCACACAGCGGGTGACACAGAGGGTTAAACAGCGGGACACAGCGGGGAACACTGCGAGGACACAGCGGGACCAAGCGGGACACAGCGTCGATACAGCGGGGACACAGCGGGACACAGCGGGGTACACAGCTGGGGACCCAGCGGGACACAACGGGACACAGCAGGACCCAGCGGGGAAACAGCGGGGACACAGTGGGACACAGCAAGGACACAGCGGGACACAGCGGGACACTGCGGGGCACAGCGGGGGACACAGCGGGACACAGCGGGGGACACTGGGAGGACACAGCGGAACACAGCATGGTACAAAGTGAGGACACATCGGGAGACAGCGAGACACAGCAGGACACAGCGTGAAACAGCGGTGAACCTGCAGGGACACAGAGGGACACAGCGGGACACAGCGGGGGACACAGCAGGACACAGCGGGGACAAAGCGGGACACAGTGGGGGACACAGCAGGGACAAAGCGTGACACAGTGGGGGACACAGCGAGGACACAGCGGGACACAGCGGTGACACAGCGGGACTCAGCTGGGGACACTGCGGGACACATCGGGACACAGCGGGGACACAGCAAGGACATAGCGGGGGACACAGCAAGACACAGCCGGACACAGCCGGGGACACAGAGGGACACAGCGAGAGACACAGCGGGGGACACAGCGGGACACAGCGGAAAACAAAGAGAGGAAACAGCGGGACCCAGCGGGACACAGCGTCGATAGAGCGGGGACACAGAGGGACACAGCGGTGACACAAGGGGACTCAGCGGGGGATACTGCGGGACACAGCGGGGGACACAGCGGGACACAGTGGGGATCACAGAGAGGACACAGCAGGACCTAGCGGGACAAAATGTCGATACAGCAGGAGCACAGCGGGACACAGCGGGGTACACAGCTGATGACACAAAGCGACACAGTGGGAGACACAGCGGGACACATCGGGACACAGCGGGGCACAGCAGGGACAAAACGGGAGACACAGTGGGGAACAGAGCAGGACACAGCGGGGGACACAGAGAGGACACAGTGGGGACACAGTGAGACTCAGCCGGAGACACAGCGGGGGAAAAAGCGGGACACCACGGGACACAGTGGGACACAGCGGGACACAGCGGGGTCACTGCGGGGACACAGCGGGACACAGTGGGGGACAAAGCGGGACAAAGCGGGACACAGCGGGACACAGCGGGACACAGCCAGACTCGGCGGAGGACACAGCGGGACACAGAGGGGGACACAGCGAGGACACAGAGGGACACAGCGGGACACATCCGGGGACACAGTGAGGACACAGCAGAACACAGCGTGAGAAACAACGAGGACACAGCGGGACACAGCGAGACACA
>NW_012319782.1:0-1758 GCF_000151885.1 Dipodomys ordii
CCTCCCGCATGCCAACCGTGCAGCTCGATCCAGGAATCCTCACGAGCAAGTTCTAAAGCAGCGCACTCAAGCAAAGATCACACTATCTCGAGACTTCATTCCCACAGTCCTGATCTCGAGCCTCTTGACTAGACGCGAACACTGGCCAGATCCAAGTCACACGCACTCACACCATTCCCCAAGTAGTGGCGGGTCAGTCGTCTAGGGATCAGACTGAGGTCCTCCTCCTTCTTCTTCTTCTTCTTCTTCTTCTTCTTCTGTATCTTCTGTTTCTGCTTCTCCTGCTTCTGCATTTGTGCTTCTCCTGCTTCTCTTTCTTCTTCTCATTCTTCTGCTTCTCCTTCTGCGTCTCCTATTGCTTCTGCTGCCCTTCCTTCTCCTTCTCCTTCTCCTACTTCTGCTTCTTCTTCTGCTTCTGCTTCTTCTGCTTCTCCTGCTTCTCCTTCTGCATCTTCTTCTGCTTCTGCTTTTCCTTCTGCTGCTTCTTCTGCTTCTGCTTCTCCTTCTCCTTCTTCTGCTTCTCGTTGTGATTCTCCTTCTGCTTCTCCTTCTCCTTCTCGTTCTTCTGCTTTTCCTACTGCTTCTCCTTCTGCTTCTGCTACAACGACTACTGCTTCTGCTTCTTCTGTTTCTTCTGCTTCTACTTCTTATTTTGATTCTCTTTCTGCTTCTGCTTCTCCTTCTGCTTATCATTCTGCTTCTCCAGATTCTGCTTCTTCTACTAATCCTGCTTCAGGTTCTGCTTCTGCTTCTTCGGATTCTTATGCTTCTGCTTCTTCTGCTTCCCCTCCTCTTTCTGCTTCTCCTTCTGTTTCTGCTTGTCTTTCTGCTTCTCCTTCTGCTTCTGCTACTTCTCCTTCTTCTGTTTCTTTTTCTTCTGCTTCTCCTGCTTCTCGTTCTGCTTCTCTTCGTCTGCTTCTCTTTCTGCTTCTGCTTCTGCATCTCCTTCTGCTTGTGCTTGTCCTTATGCTTCTTCTACTACTTCTGCTTCTCCTTCTCCGTCTGCTACTGCTTCTTCTGCTTTTCCTGCTTCTCCTTCTGCTTCTCCTTCTGCTTCTCCTTCTGTTTCTCCTTCTCCTTCTTGTTCTTCTTCTTTTCCTTCTGCTTCTTCTTCTGCTTCTGCATCTTCAGCTTCTTCTGCTACTGCTTCTGCTTCTTCTGTTTCTTCTGCTTCTCCTTCTGCTTTTGCTTCTCTTTCTGCTTCTGCTTCTCCTTCTTCTTCTCCAGATTCTGCTTCTTCTGCTTCTCCTTCTGCTTCAGGTTCTTCTTCTGCTTCTTCTGCTTCTATTTCTGCATCTCCTTCTGTTTCTGCTTCTCCTTCTGCTTCTGCTTCTTCTATTTCTTCTCCTTCTGCTTCTCCTTCTTCTCCTTCTGTTTCTCCTTATGATTATCCTTCTGCTTCTCCTTCTCCTCCTACTTCTGCTTCTCCTTCTGCTTCTGCTTCTTCTTCTGCATCTTCTTCTGTTTCAATTTCTCATTCTTCTGCTTTTCATTCTGCTTCCGCTTCTCCTGCTTCTGCTTCTCCTGCTTCTCCTTCTCCATTTCTTTCTGCTTCTGCTTATCCTTCTGTTTCTTCTACTCCAAATCCTTCTCTTTCTCCTTCTCCTTCTTCTGCTTCTGCTTCTCCTTCTGCTTCCTCTTCTGCTTCTTCTGCTTTTTCTCTTTCTTCTACTTCAGCTTCTGTTTATTCTGCTTCTCCTTCTGCTTCTGCTTCTCCTTCTGCTTCTGCTCTTCTCCTTCTTCTGTTTCTTCTGCTTC
>NW_012319783.1:0-1758 GCF_000151885.1 Dipodomys ordii
TTCACGCGGTCGGGCACGACAGGCATTTATTCCTATCGTCTCAGCAGAAGGATCCATAGGATGGTCCAGGTCGCTGTCACTAGCCCTTAAACTGTGACCCTGGGTCTCAGCACCCAGGGTTCGTGTCATCCCACCCCAGGACAATCAGTCTTCATGATAAACACAAAAAATTTCTGGAATCTGAATACAGGAATACCTTGATGCACTCAGAAACTGAGTAAAGGTAAGTATTTCGGTACATGAAAAGTGCTCGTAAACCTCCATGAAAGACGAAGAAAAGGAAAGAAGGAAGGAAGGAAGGAAGGGAGGGAGGGAGGGAGGGAGGGAGGGAGGGAGGGAGGAAGCAACGCAGGAAGGAAGGAGTGAGTTAAAATAAAATACCTCTCCCTCTACAACACGTCGGCTGGCGGTCGAAACCCCGCCCTCCCCCCTCCCCGTCGTCAAGGCTACGACAGAGGAAAAGCAAATGATGATAATAATGAATCATAACAACCTATATGTATGTGTATGTCAGAACTCTCACTCCCCACTGCCGGGTAGGTGAGGACTGACTGACTGAGTGAGTGACTGACCCGACCCGTGTTTTGCCCCTCCCGCCGCCCCATCCCCCCGCCCCCCCCTGCCTTCGGGCTTCCCTGGAGTCCTGCTCCTAATTATCTCTTTAATATCTCTTTATCTTCCAGCCCCTGCTTCCTGACCGGATGGTGATATCTGAAGCACTCAGCGGCAACCAGACAGCCAGAGGGGAACGCGAGCCATCCATGCAGGTGGCGTAACCGTCCATCCTCACCCCCTCCGCAGGCGATTACTCGACCACGACCACGACCTCCGACACCCCCCCCTGCACCAAAATCCACAACCCTACCCTCGGAACAAAATAAAACAAATTTGCTTGAATCTCACGCTGCCTTTTGTTTGTAATTGATGCAATAGGCGAAGGGGAGGGATCTCATTTCTGGTGCCTGACGGGGGGGGAGGGGGGAGGGGGCGGGGGAATTGGAGAGGAGAGAAGAGGGGGCAGAGGGCATCTCAGTGTATCTGTGTGTGTGCGTGCGTGCATCTTTGAGGAAACTCAAAGATCGGACGCGACAGAGCATGTATGTAGTCCAGCCGGACCAATTCACCACGTCTCTGTCTCTTGTCTCTCTGTTTCTGTTTCTCTATTTCTCTCTGTGTGTCTCTCTTCGTCTCTTTCTGTCTGTCTGTCTGTCTGTCTGTCTGTCTGTCTGTCTCTCTCTCTCTCTCGTTTGAACTCTCCCGCCCGCCCGCCAGCCCGCACTCCCTCCCTCCTTTTCCTCTCGACTTGCCAGTGAATCCTGGGGCTTGAGCTACTGTACTGGCGCTCCAACACACAACGGTCCCACTCCGAGCCTGCCTGCCTATGCATGGGCCCCATACTCCAACGAGGCACATCATCACCCCACCCCACCCCTTCTCTGAAAAAAGGCAGTCTCTCTCGGGGACAGCCAGCCTGGGCCGGTTCTCTCAGTCAGTCATTGCGTGGTTTGTTTGTTCTTTTTTTTCCCCCATGCATTTCATGAGAGAAAACTGCAATTCACAAAACCACCACTAGGTGGCGCGCGTTCGCCGTCGACAAGGTGGATGGGGCGGCGGGAGGGGCAAAACACGGGTCGGGTCAGTCACTCACTCAGTCAGTCAGTCCTCACCTACCCGGCAGTGGGGAGTGAGAGTTCTGACATACACATACATATAGGTTGTTATGATTCATTATTATCATCATTTGCTTTTCCTCTGTCG
>NW_012319784.1:0-1757 GCF_000151885.1 Dipodomys ordii
CCTGCCCACGCAATTGTAACCCCTCTGTACAGTATGTTCACAAATAAAATAAAATAAAATAAAACATATGAACCAAATGTTAATTACTTTTACCTGCTGTCATTAATGTAGTATAACTAATGCAATTAAGTATATACCTTGAGGAAAATAAGATTCTTCCTTTGAAATACATGCTTCAAGGCACACTCACACACACACACACACACACACACACACACACATTTACCACTCTGACTCAGGTTAGGTTCCTAACATTGGGTATCAGACAATCATCTAATAATCAAACTTTCCTGCCCAGACATAAAATACATTCATAATTCCACACATATAAAAATACCAGATCATTGAAAATAATGAGAATATTTAATGGAATCACCCTGCTCTTGTACCATCTACTCCCTGATTTAATTCATTTATGACAATGCATTTTTCATATCATAATTAAAAATAATTTTGAGTCTCTCTGATTAGCAGACAAAAATGTTATCATATAATAGAAAATATAGGTAAAATTATTTTCCCCTGTTTAATCTTTTATATAACTTATCAAAAACTTCTTTTTCCTTGCATACTCTGTTTCTGGCATTTGGCCCTAATGTCTAATATTAAATTACAAAGGACATGCCATATTCCTTAGTTCATTTTTCCTAAAGGTTATGCTATAGAGTTGAATCTGATTTGTTTGATTATTCTAAATTAAATTTTCTCAACAACTTGAATTATTGTTTATGTTACTCTTAAGCCATTTGAAATATCAAAAAGAACTGCAAATTCATTTGGCAATTATTTGTGAATGGCAGCAATAATTGTGTGTGGAATGAAGCACTTGAATTATCTAGAGTGCCTTAAAATGGCACTGTTCTTTAAAAGGCTGATCATTTAGTAAGCTTTTAAAGTGTGGTCTTCATATTTCATCTAAGAAGATAACAGTATGCTTTTCATCACATTCTTGCCTGCAAAGCACAGAAATTATTTCCCTTGTACAGTTCATGCCTAGCTGATACTGTAGTGAAACCCACAAACATCTAACGGTTAATTTTCCTGACATCACATTATCTGACCTTTTCCGCTTGACTCATACATATACTAGATATTGCAAATAAGGGAAACCATGGGACCTATGTTTCTTTGGGCCTGGCTTACTTCACTTAATATAATTTTTTCCAAGTTTTTCCATTTCCTAACAAATGGGGCAATGTCATTCTTTCTGGTGGAGGCATAGAATTCCATTGTGTATATATACCACATTTTCTTGATCCATTCATCTACTGAGGGGCATCTGGGTTGGTTCCATATCTTAGCTATGGTAAATAATGCTGCAATGAACATAGTTGTGCTGGTAGCTTTAGTGTGGTCTTGTTTGTAAACATTTGGGTAAATGCCCAAAAGTGGGATTGCTGGGTCATAGGGGAGTTCTATGTGAAGTCTTTTGAGGAACCTCCATACTGCTTTCCAAAGTGGTTGGACAAGTTTACATTCCCACCAACAATGAAGTAAGGTTCCTTTCTGTTCACATCCCCTCCAGCATCTGTTGTTGTTAGAGTTCTTGATTTTTGCCGTTCTAACTGGAGTCAGGTGGTATCTCAATGTTGTTTTGATTTGCATTTCTTTTATGGCTAGGGATGTTGAACATTTCTTCATGTGTCTATTGGCCATCCTTCTTTCTTCTTCAGAGAAGTTTCTCTTTAAGTCTTTCGCCCACTTATTTATTGGGCAGTTGTTTCTTTGAGGATTTGTTGTTGGGGGGTTTAATTTTT
>NW_012319785.1:0-1757 GCF_000151885.1 Dipodomys ordii
GCTGCTTCTTCTACTTCTGCTTCTTCTGCTTCTCCTTCTGATTCTCCTTCTGCTTCTCCTTCTCCTTCTGCTCCTCCTCCTTCTTCTGCTTCTCCCTCTGATTCTGCTTCTTTTGCTTATTCTTTTTCTTCTGCTTCTGCTTCTCTGCTTCTGCTTCTTCTGCTTCTATTGCTTCTCCTTTTGCTTCGCCTTCTCCTTCTCCTCCTCCTCCTCCTCCTCCTCCTTCTTCTTCTTCTTCTTCTTCTTCTTCTTCTTCTTCTCTTTCTTCTGCTTCTAATTTTCCTGCTTCTTCTGCTTCTACTGCTTCTCTGTCTGCTTCTCATTCTGCTTCTGCTTCTCCTTCTGCTTCTCCTATTTCTTCTGCGGCTCTTCCTTCTCCTACTTCTACTTCTCCTTCTGCTTCTTCTTCTTCTGCTTCTCCTGCTTCTCCTTCTGCATCTTCTTCTGCTTCTGCTTCTCCTTCTGCTGCTTCTTCTGCTTCTGTTCTCCTTCTGCTTCTCCTTCTGCTTCTTCTGCTTCTCCTTCTGATTCTCCTTCTGCTTCTCCTTCTGTTTCTCCTTCTCCTTCTCGTTCTTCTGCTTTTCTTTCTGCTTCTCCTTCTGCTTCTGCTGCAACTGCTACTGCTTCTTCTGTTTCTTCTGCTTCTCCTTCTGCTTTTGATTCTCTTTCAGCTTCTGCTTCTCCTTCAGCTTCTCATTCAGCTTCCCCAGATTCTGCTTCTTCTGCTTCTCCTGCTTCCGCTTTTGCTTCAGGTTTTGCTTCTGCTTCTTCGGATTCTTATGCTTCTGCTTCTCCTGCTTCTGCTTCTTCTGCTTCCCCTCCTCTTTATGCTTCTCCTTCTGTTTCTGCTTCTCCTTCTGCTTCTGCTTCTTGTCCTTCTCCTGTTTCTTCTGCTTCTCCTGCTTCTGCTTCTTCTGCTTTTCCTGCTTCTCTTTCTGCTTCTCCTTCTGCTTCTCCTTCTCCTTCTGCTTCTGCTCCTTCTCCTTCTTCTGTTTCTTCTTCTTCTGCTTCCCCCGCTTCTGCTTCTTCTGCTTCTCCTGCTTCTCGTTCTGCTTCTCTTCGTCGGCTTCTCTTTCTACTTCTGCTTCTGCTTCTTCGGATTCTGCTTCTTCTACTTCTTCTCTCCTTCTGCTTCTGCTTCTTCTGCTTCTCCTGCTTCTCCTTCTGCATCTCCTTCTGCTTGTGCTTTTCGTCTGCTTCTTCTTCTGCTTCTGCTTCTTCTTCTTCTGCTTCTCCGTCTGATTCTGCTTCTTCTGCCTTTCCTGATTCTCCTTCTTCTTCTCCTTCTTCTTCTCCTTCTGCATGTCCTTCTCCTTCTCGTTCTTCTGCTATTCCTTCTGCTTCTCTTTCTGCTTCTGCATCTTCAGCTTCTTCTGCTACTGCTTCTGCTTCTTCTGTTTCTTCTGCTTCTCCTTCTGCTTTTGCTTCTCTTTCTGCTTCTGCTTCTCCTTCTGGTTCTCCTTCTTCTTCTCCAGATTCTGCTTCTTCTGCTTCTCCTTCCGCTTCAGGTTCTGCTTCTGCTTCTTCGGCTTCTTCTGCTTCTATTTCTGCTTCTCCTTCTGTTTCTGCTTCTCTTTCTGCTTCTGTTTCTTCTCCTTCTTCTATTTCTTCTGCTTATGCTTCTCCTGCTTCTCCTTCGGTTTCTCTTTATTCTTATCCTTCTGCTTCTCCTTCTGCTTCTGCTTCTGCTTCTGCTTCTCCTTCTGCTTCTGCTTCTGCTTCTCCTTCTGCATCTTCTTCAGTTTCAAATTCTCCTT
>NW_012319786.1:0-1757 GCF_000151885.1 Dipodomys ordii
CTTCTCATTCTCCTTTTCTTTCTGCTTCTGCTTATCATCTGTTTCTCCTACTCCTAATCTTCTCTTTCTCCTTCTCCATCTTCTTCTCTCTGCTTCTCGTGCTGCATCTTCTGCTTTTTCTGTTTCTTCTTCTTCTGCTTCAGCTTCTGCTTCTTCTGCTTCTCCTTTTGCTTCTACTTCTCCGTCTGCTTCTGCTTCTGCTCTTCTCCTTCTTCTGTTTCTTCTGCTTCTGCTTCTCCTGCTTCTTCTTCTTCTGCTTCTCCTACTTCTCCTTCTGCTTCTCCGTCTCATTCTCCTTCTCCTTCAATTTCTCCTTCTTGTGCTTCTCATTCTTCTTCTGCTTCTCCTACTTCTGCTTCTTCTGTTTCTCCTTCTGCTTCTCCTTCTGCTTCTCTTTCTGCTTCTGATTCTCCTTCTGCTCCTCCTACTCCTAATCCATCTCTTTCTCCTTCTTCTTCTTCTGCTTCTCGTTCTGCTTCTGCTTCTTCTCCTTGTTCTGTTTCTTCTGCTTCTGCTTTTCCAGATTCTGCTGCTTCTGCGTCTCCTTCTGCTTCAGGTTCTCCTTCTGCTTCTTGGGCTTCTTCTGTTTCTTCTGCTTCTGCTTCTCCTGCTACTGCTTCTTCTGCTTCTCTTTCTGCTTCTCCTTCTGCTTCTCCTTCTGCTCCTTCTCTTTCTTCTGTTTCTTCTTCTTCTGCTTCTCCCGCTTCTGATTCTTCTGCTTCTCCTGCTTGTCCTTCTCCTTCTGCTTCTCCTTCTCCTTCTTCTCCTTCTCTTTGTGCTTCTGCTTCTGCTTCTTCTGATTCTCCAAATTCTCCTTCTTCTTCTCCTTCTGTTTCTGCTTCGCTTTCTGCTTCTGCATCTCCTTCTGCTTCACCTTCTGCTGCTCTTTCTCCTTCTTCTGTTTCTCCCTCTGCTTCTGCTTCTTATGCTTCTTCTTTATCTTCTGCTTCTGCTTCTCCTGCTTCTGCTTCTTATGCTTCTACTGCTTCTTCTTCTGCTTCTGCTTCTTCTGCATCTACTTCTCTTCATGCTTCTGCTTCTCCTGATTGTTTTTCTACTTCTTCTGCTGCTTCTCCTTCTGCTGCTTCTTCTACTTCTCCTTCTGCTTCTCTTTTTGCTTCTCCTTCTGCTTCTGCTTCTTCTGTTTCTCCTGCCTGAATTTCTAATTCTACTTCTTCTGCTGCTTCTCCTTCTGTTTCTGCTTCTACTTCTGCTTCTGTTTCTGTTTCTTCTGCTGCTTCTCTTTCGGCTTCTCCTGCTTCTGCTTCTTGTGCTTCTCCTGCTTCTCTTTCTGCTTCTCATTCCGCTTCTGCTTCTCTTTCTGCTTCTGCTTCTCCTCCTTCTCCTTCTCCTACTTCTGCTTCTCCTTCAGCTTTTGCTTCTTCTGCTTCTTCTGCTTCTCCTTCTGCATCTCCTTCTGCTTGTGCTTGTCCTTATGCTTCTTCTTCTGCTTCTGCTTCTCCTTCTCCTTCTTTTGCTTCTCCTTTTTCTACTGCTTCTTCAGCTTTTCCAGCTTCTCCTTCTGCTTCTGCTTCTTCTGCTTCTCCTGCTTCTCCTTCTGTGTCTTCTTCTGCTGCTGCTTCTCCTTCTCCTTCCTCGGCTTCTCCTTCTGCTTCTTCTTCTGCTGCTTTACCTGCTTCTCTTTCTGCTTCTCCTTCTGCTTCTCCTTCTGTTTCTCCTTCTCTTTCTTGTTCTTCTGCTTTTCCTTCTGCTTCTCCTTCTGCTTCTGCTACAACTGCTACGGCTTCTACTTCTTC
>NW_012319787.1:0-1757 GCF_000151885.1 Dipodomys ordii
TCTTCTTCTTCTTCTTCTTCTTCTTCTTCTTCTTCTTCTTCTTCTGTTTCTTCTGATTCTACTTCTGCTTCTCCTTCTTCTCCTTCTCTTTCTGCTTCTTCTGATTCTCCTGCTTCTCCTTTTGTTCTCCTTCTCTTTCTGCTTCTCTTTCTGCTTTTGCTTCTACTTCTGCGGCTCCTTCTCCTTCTCCTTCTCCTTCTTCTTCTTCTTCTTCTTCTTCTTCTTCTTCTTCTCCTTCTTCTTCTTCTTCTTCTTCTTCTTCTTCTTCTTCTTCTTCTTCTTCTTCTTCTTCTTCTTCTTCTTCTCTTTCTTCTGCTTCTCCTGCTTTTTCTGCTTCTACTGCTTCTCTTTTTGCTTCTCATTCTGCTTCTGCTTCTCCTTCTGCTTCTCCTATTGCTTCTGCTGCCCTTCCTTCTCCTTCTCCTTCTCATACTTCTGTTTCTCCTTCTCCTTCTGCTTCTTCTGCTTCTCCTGCTTCTCCTTCTGCATCTTCTTCTGCTTCTGCTTCTCCTTCTGCTGCTTCTCTGCTTCTCCCTTCTTCTGCTTCTCCTTCTGATTCTCCTTCTACTTCTCTTTCTGCTGCTCCTTCTCCTTCTTCTGCTTCTCCCTCTGATTCTTCTTCTTATGCTTATTCTTTTTGTACTGCTTCTGCTTCTCCTGCTTCTGATTCTTCTGCTTCTACGTCTTCTCCTTATGCTTCTCCTTCTCCTTCTTCTTCTTCTTCTTCTTCTTATTCTTCTTCTTCTTCTTCTTCTTCTTCTTCTTCTTCTTCTTCTTCTTCTTCTTCTTCTTCTTCTTCTTCTTCTTCTTCTTCTTCTTCTTCTTTTTCTTCTGCTTCTTCTTTTCCTGCTTCTTCTGCTTCTACTGCTTCACTTTCTGCTTCTCATTCTGCTTCTGCTTCTCCTTCTGCTTCTCCTATTGCTTCTGCGGCGCTTCCTTCTCCTTCTCCTACTTCTACTTCTCCTTCTGCTTCTGCTTCTTCTGCTTCTCCTGCTTCTCCTTATGCATCTTCTTCTGCTTCTGCTTTTCCTTCTGCTGCTTCTTCTGCTTCTGTTTCTCCTTCTGCTTCTCCTTCTGCTTCTTCTGCTTCTCCTTCTGATTCTCCTTCTGCTTCTCGTTCTTCTGCTTTTCCTTCTGCTTCTCCTTCTGCTTTTGCTGCAACTGCTACTGCTTCTGCTTCTTCTGTGTCTTTTGCTTCACCTTCTGCTTTTGATTCTCTTTCTGCTTCTGCTTCTGCTTCTACTTCAGCTTCTCATTCTGCTTCTCCAGATTCTGCTTCTTCTCCTTCTCCTGCTTCTCCTTCTGGTTCAGGTTCTGCTTCTGCTTCTTCGGATTCTTATGCTTCTGCTTCTCCTGATTCTGCTTCTTCTGCTTCCCCTCTTTCTCTTTCTGCTTCTCCTTCTGTTTCTGCTTCTCCTTCTGCTTCTTGTCCTTCTCCTGTTTTCTGCTTCTGCTTCTCCTGCTTCTGCTTCTTCTGCTTTTCCTGTTTCTCTTTCTGCTTCTCCTTCTGCTCCTTCTCCTTCTTCTGTTCTTCTTCTCTGCTCTCCCGCTTCTGCTTCTCCCGCTTCTGCATCTTCTGCTTCTCCTGCTTCTCGTTCTGCTTCTCTTCGTCGGCTTCTCTTTCTATTTCTGCTTCTGCTTCTTCTGCTTCTGATTCTTCTCCTTATTCTTCTCCTGCTTCTGTTTCTTCTGCTTCTCCTGCTTCTCCTTCAGCATCTCCTTCAGCTTGTGCTTAAACATTCTGCTTCATCTTCAGC
>NW_012319788.1:0-1757 GCF_000151885.1 Dipodomys ordii
ACGCTGTGTCCCGCTGTGTCCCGCTGTTTCCCGCAGTGTCCCGATGTGTACCCCGCTGTGTCCAGCTGTGTCCCCCTATGTCTCCCGCTTTGTCCCACGCTGTGTGCCGTTGTGTCCTGCTGTGTCCTCGCTGTGTCCCACGCTGTGTCCCACTGTGTCACCGCTGTGTCCCCTGCAGTGTCCTCGCTGTGTCCCCCCCTGTGTCCAACTGTGTCCTCCCTCTGCCCCCACTCTGTCCCGCTGTGTCCCTCTGTGTCCCCTGCTGTATACCCTGCTCTGTCCCACTGTGTCCCCCGCTGTGTCCCTCTGTGTCCTCTGCTGTGTCCCCTGCATTTCCCACTGTGTCCCCTACTGTGTCCCGCTGTGTGCCCACTGTGTCCTGCTGTGTCCTCGCTGTGTATCCCGCTCTGCCCCGCTTTGTACCCCATGTGTCCCCTGCTGTGTCCCGCTGTGTCCCGCTGTGACCCTGCTGAGTCCCGCTGTGTCGCCGCTGTGTCCCGCTTTGTCTTCGCTGTGTCCCCCGCTGTGTCCCGCTTTGTCCCCCCGTGTCCCCTGCTGTGTCCCGCTGTGTCCCCCGCTGTGTCCCGCTGTGTCCCCTACTGTGTCCCTGCTGTGTCCCGCTGTGTTCCGCAGTGTCCCGCTATGTCCGCGCTGTGTCTCCTGCAGTGTCCCGCAGTGTCCTCGCTGTGTCCCCGGTAGTGTCCTGCTTTGTCCCCCGCTGTGTCCCGCTGTGTCCCGCTCTGTCCCCCGCGGTGTCCCTGCTGTGCCCCGCTGTGTCCCGTTGTGTACTGCTTTGTCCCCAACTGAGTCCCGCTGTGTCCCCATGTGTCCCAATGTGTCCTCGCTGTGTCCCATGCTGTGTCCCGCTGTGTCCCACCTGTGTCCCCCGCTGTGTCCTGCTGTGTCCCTCTGTGTCCTCTGCTGTGTCCCCTGCTCTGTCCCACTGTGTCCCCCGCTGTGTCCCGCTGTGTCCCGCTGTGTCCACCGCTGTGTCCCGCTGTGTCCCGCTGTGTCCCCTGCTGTGTCCCCCGCTGTGTCCCGCTGTGTCGTCGCTGTGTGCCCCGCTGTGTCCCGCTGTGTCCCTGCTGTGACCCGCTGTGTCCTCGCTGTGTCCACCGCTGTCTCCCGCTTTGTCCCCCGCTGTGTCCCGCTGTGTCCCGCTGTGTCCTCGCTGTATCCCACTCTCTGTCCCACTGTGTCACCGCTGTGTCCCCAGCTGTGTCCAGCTATGTCCCGCTGTGTCTCCCGCTGTGTCCCTCTGTGTCCCGCTGTTTCACCCACTGTGTCCCGCTTTGTCCCGCTGTGTACCCCGCTGTGTCCCACTGTGTCTTCACTTTGTCTGCCTCTGTCTCCCGCTCTGTCCCGCGTTATGTCCCCCGCTGTGTCCCTGCTGCATCCCCGCTGTGTCCCGCTGTGTCCTGCTGTGTCCCCCGCTGAGTCCCGCTGTGTCCCTGCTGTGTCCCTCTGTGTCCTTGCTGTGTCGCTCGATGTGTCCCGCTTTGTACCCCCTGTGTCCCACGCTGTGTAACGCTGTGTCCCCCGCTGTGTCCCGCTGTGTCCCGCTATGACCCTGCTGAGTCCCGCTGTGTCTCCCGCTGTGTCCCGCTGTGTCCACTGCTGTGTCCCCCGCTGTGTCCCGCTGTGTCCCCGCTGTGACCCGCTGTGTCCTCGCTGTGTCCCCCGCTGTCTCCCGCTTTGTCCCAGGCTGTGTCCTGCTGTGTCCCCTGCTGTGTCCCGCTGTGTCCCGCTCTGTCACT
>NW_012319789.1:0-1757 GCF_000151885.1 Dipodomys ordii
TCACCCTGTTGTGAGTCCGCTGTGCCCGGCTGTGTACCCTTCTGTGTCCAGCTGTGTCCCCTCTGTGTCCCGCTGTGTCCCTTCTCTTTCCCCCGCTGTCCACCGCTGTGTCCCCCGGCTGTGTCCCGCAGTGTCCCCGCTGTGTCCCGCTGTGTCCTACTGTGTCCCGTGGTGTCCCGCTTTTTCCCCTCTATGTCCCCTGCTGAGTCCCCTCTGTGTCCCCGCTGTGTCCAGCTGTGTCCTCGCTGTGTCCTCCGCTGTCTCCTGCTTTGTCCCACGCTGTGTCCTACTGTGTCCCTGCTGTGTCCGGCTGTGTCCCCCGCTGTGTCCCTGCTGTGTCCGGCTGTGTCCCCCGCTGTGTCCCGCTGTGTCCCGCTGTGTCCTCGCTGTGTTCCCCACTGTGTCCCGCTATGTACCCCTCTGTGTCCCTCGCTGTGACCCGCTGTGTCCATCTGTGTACTGCTGTGTCCCCCGCTGAGTCCCGCTGTGTCCCCGCTGTTTCCCAATGTGTCCTTGCTGTGTCCGCCTCTGTCTCCCGCTCTGTCCACCGCTGTGTCTCATGCTTTGTCCCCGCTGGGTCCCGCTGTGTCCCACAGTGTCCCCAGCTGTGTCCCGCTGTGTCACCGCTGTGTCCCGCTTTGTCCTCGCTGTGTCCCCCGCTGTGTCCCACTTTGCCCCTGCTGTGTACCTCGCTGTGTCCCTCTGTGTCCCACGCTGTGTCCCGCTTTGTCCCCTGCTGTGTCCCCACTGTGTCACGCTGTGTTTCGCTGTGTCTGGCTGTGTCCTCGCTCTGTCTCCCTCAGTGTCCAACTCTGTCTTCCCTGTGTCCCCCGCTGTGTCCCGCTGAGTCCCCTGCTGTGTCCCGCTGTGTCCCGCTGTGTCACGCTCTGTCCCCTCTGTGTCCCTCTGTGTCCAGCTCTGTCCCTGTTGTGTGTCCGCTGTGCCCCGCTGTGTACCCTTCTGTGTCCAGCTGTGTCCCCTCTGTGTCCCGCTGTGTCCCTTCTCTGTCCCCCGCTGTCCACCGCTGTGTCCCCCGGCTGTGTCCCGCAGTGTCCCCGCTGTGTCCCGCTGTGTCCTACTGTGTCCCGTGGTGTCCCGCTTTTTCCCCTCTATGTCCCCTGCTGAGTCCCCTCTGTGTCCCCGCTGTGTCCAGCTGTGTCCTCGCTGTGTCCTCCGCTGTCTCCCGCTTTGTCCCACGCTGTGTCCTACTGTGTCCCTGCTGTGTCCGGCTGTGTCCCCCGCTGTGTCCCACTGTGTCCCGCTGTGTCCCCCGCTGTGTCCTGCTGGATCGCGCTGTGTCCCTGCTGTGTCCCTGCTGTGTCCGGCTGTGTCTCCCGCTGTGTCCCGCTGGGTCCCGCTGTGTCCTCGATGTGTTCCCCACTGTGTCCCACTATGTACCCCTCTGTGTCCCTCGCTGTGACCCGCTGTGTCCAGCTGTGTACTGCTGTGTCCCCCGCTGAGTCCAGCTGTGTCCCCGCTGTGTCCCAATGTGTCCTCGCTGTGTCCCGCGCTGGGTCCCGCTGGGTCCCCCCTGTGTCCCCCGCTGTGTCCCACTGTGTCCGGCTGTGTCCCCCGCTGTGTCCCCCGCTGTGTCCCCCACAGTGTCTGCGCTGTGTCCCGCTGTGTCCTCGCTGTGTCCCCCGCTGTCTCCTGCTCTGTACCCCGCTGTGTCTCAAGCTTTGTCCCCGCTGTGTCCCACTGTGTCACACGCTGTGTCCCGCTGTGCCCCCACTGTGTCCCGTTGTGTCCACAGCTGT
>NW_012319790.1:0-1757 GCF_000151885.1 Dipodomys ordii
GGGGGACACAGGGAGGACACAGCGGGACCCAGCTGAACCCAGCGTCTATATGGCAGGGACACAGCAGGACACAGCGGGGAAAAAAGCGAGGACACAGCGGAACACAGCGTGGGACACAGCGAGGACACAGCGAGGACACAGCGGGACACAGCGGGGACACAGCCGTAGACACAGCGGGACACAGTGGCGAACACACCGGGACACAGCGGGGAACACAGCGAGGACACAGCGGGACCCAGGGCGACACAGCGTCAATACAGCGGGGACACAGCATTACACAGCGTGGTACACAGCTGTGAACACAACGGGACACAGTGGGGGCACAGCGGGACACAGCGGGACACAGTGGGACGCAGCAGGGACAAAGCTTGAGACACAGCGGGGTACAGAGCGGGAGACAGCGGGGGACACAGCGAGGACACAGCGGTACACAGCGCTGACACTGCGGAGCACAAAGCGGTACACAGCGGGGAACACAGCGGGGGACACAGCGGGACACAGAGGGACACAGCGGGGGACACAGGGGGGCCACAGCGGGACACAGTGGGGGACACAGCGAGGACACAGCAGGGACACAGCGGGACGCAGCGGGGGACACAGCAGTACACATCGGGACACAGCGGGACACAGCGAGGGACGCAGAGGGGTACACAGCGGGATAAAGCGGGGAACACAGCGAGGACACAATGGGATCAAGCGGGACACAGCATCGATACAGCGGGAACACAGCGGGACACAGCGGGGTACACAGCTGGGGACACAGCGGGACACAGCGGGGGACACAGCGGGACACAGCGGGGAACACAGGGAGAACATAGCGGGACCCAGCGGGACCCAGCGTCGTTACAGCGGGGACTCAGCGGGACACAGCGGGGTGCACAGCTGGGTACACAACGGGACACTGCGGGGGACACAGCGAGGACACCGAGGGACACAGTGGGACACAGCGGGACTCAGCGGGGGACACAGCAGTACACAGCGGGACACAGCGGGACACAGCGGGGGACACAGAGGGCTAAACAGCGGGACACCGCGGGGAACACAGCGAGGACACAGCGGGAACAAGTGGGACACATCGTCAATACAGCGGGGACACAGCGGGACACCGCGGGGTACACAGTTGGGTACACAACGAGACACAGCGGGGGACACAGCGAGGACACAGCAGAACACAGCGTGGGAAACAGCGAGGACACAGTGGGACACAGCGAGACACAGCGGGACACAGTGGGGACACAGCAGTAGACACAGCGGGATACAGCGGGGGACACAGCGGGACACAGCGGGGAACACAGTAAGGACACAGCGGGGACACAGCGGGGACACAGCGGGGACACAGCGGGACCCAGCAGGACACAGCGGGGCACACAGCGGGACACAGCTTGGGACACAGCGGGAACACAGCAGGACACAGCGGGGGACACAGCGAGGACACAGCGGGACACAGCGGGACACAGTGTGGGACAAAGCGGGAGATAGCAGGGGACACAGCGAGGACACAGCGGGACACAGTGGCCACACATAGAGGACTCAGCGGGGGACACAGTGGGCGACAGAGCGGGACACAGCGGGACCCAGCGGGGACAAAGCATGAGACACAGCGGTGGACAGAGCGGGAGACAGAGGCGGACACAACGAGGACACAGCGGGACACAGCGGGGACACAAAGGTGGCTCGGGGGGGCCACAGCGGGGGACAAAGTGAGACACCACGGAACACAGCGGGACACAGCGTGAAACAGCGGTGAAACTGCGGGT
>NW_012319791.1:0-1757 GCF_000151885.1 Dipodomys ordii
TTAGGAGTAGGAGAAGCAAAAGGATAAGCAGAAGCAGAAAGAGACGCAGAAGGAGAAGCAGCAAGAGAAGCAGGAGAAGCAGAAGAAACAGAAGGCGCAGAAGCAGAATGAGAAGCAGAAGGAGAAATTGAAGCAGAAGCAGAAGCAGAAGGAGAAACAGAAGCAGAAGGAGAAGCAGAAGAAGGAGAAGGAGAAGCAGAAAGAGAAGCCGAACGAGAAGCAGGAGAAGCAGAAGCAGGAGAAGCAGAAACAGAAGAAATAGAAGAAGGAGAAGAAACAGAAGGAGAAGCAGAAACAGAAGGAAAAGCAGAAAGAGAAGCAGGAGAAGCAGAATCTGGAGAAGCAGAAGGAGAAGCAGAAGCAGAAAGAGAAGCAAAAGCAGAAGGAGAAGCAGAACTAGAAGCAGAAGAAACAGAAGAAACAGAGGCAGTAGCAGAAGAAGCAGAAGATGCAGAAGCAGAAGGAAAAGCAGAAGAACGAGAAGGTGAAGGAGAAGGAGTAACAGAAGGAGAAGCAGAAAGAGAAGCAGAAGAAGGAGCAGAAGAAGGAAAAGCAGCAGGAGAAGCAGAAAGAGCAGCAGAAGGAGGAGCAGGAGATGCAGAAACAGGAGAAGCATAAGCAGAACAAACAGGAGAAGGACAAGAAGCAAAAGCAGAACGAGAAGCAGATACAGAAGGAGAAGCAGAAAGAGAAGGAGGGGAAGCAGAAGAAGCTGAAGCAGGAGAAGCAGAAGCATAAGAATCCGAAGAAGCAGAAGGAGAACCTGAAGCAGAATGAGAAGCAGGAGAAGCAGAAGAAGCAGAATCTGGAGAAGCAGAAGGAGAAGCAGAAGGAGAAGCAGAAGCAGAAAGAGAATCAAAAGCAGAAGGAGAAGCAGAAGAAACAGAAGAAGTAGAAGCAGTAGCAGTTGTAGCAGAAGCAGAAGGAGAAGCAGAAGGAAAAGCAGAAGAACAAGAAGGAGAAGGGAAACAGAAGGAGAAGCAGTAGGAGAATAAGAGGGAGAAGCAGAAGAAGGAGAAGCAGAAGCAGAAGAAGATGCAGAAGGAGAAGCAGAAGAAGCAGAAGCAGAACGAGAAGCAGGAAAAGCAGAAGAAGCAGAAGCAAAAGGAGAAGCAAAAGAAGGAGAAGGAGAAGCAGAGGCAGAAGAAGAAGCATAAGGAAAAGCACAAGCAGAAGGAGATGCAGAAGGAGAAGCAGGAGAAGCAGAAGAAGCAGAATCAGAATCAGAAGTACAAGCAGAAGCAGAAGGAGAAGCAGCAGAAGAAGTACAATCAGAAATTCAGGCAGGAGAAACAGAAGAAGCAGAAGCAGAAGCAGAAGGCAAAGCAAAAAGAGAAGGAGGAGAAGGAGAAGTAGAAGAAGCAGCAGAAGGAGAAGCAGCAGAAGAAGCAGAAAAACAAGCAGGAGAAGCAGAAGCAGAAAGAGAAGTAGAAGCAGAAGAAGCAGAAGCAGAATAAGAAGCAGTAGAAGCATAAGAAGCAGAAGCAGGAGAAGCAGAAGCAGAAGATAAAGAAGAAGCATAAGAAGCAGAAGCAGAGGGAGAAACAGAAGAAGGAGAAAGAGCAGCAGAAGGTGAAGCAGAAGGAGATGCAGAAGCAGAAAGCGAAGCAGAAACAGAAGGAGAAGAAGAAGGAGAAGTTGGAGAAGCAGAAGAAGCAGAAGCAGAAGCAGAAAGAGAAGGAGAAGAAGGAGAAGGAGAAGCAGAAGGAGAAGGACAAGCAGGAGAAGCAGAAGAAGCAGAAGGGGGAGGAGCAGAA
>NW_012319792.1:0-1757 GCF_000151885.1 Dipodomys ordii
GCATCTTCTTCTGACTTCTACTTCTCCTTTCTCCTTCTTCTACTTCTCCTTCTTATTCTCCTACTACTTATCCTTCTATTTCCCTTTCTCCTTCTTATTCTTCTGCTTTTCCTTCTACTTCTCGTTCTGCTTCTGCTACAACTGCTACTGCTTCTACTTCTTCTATTTCTTCTACTTCTCCTTCTACTTTTGATTCTCTTTCTGCTTCTGCTTCTCCTTTTACTTCTCCTTCTGCTTCTCCAGATTCTGATTCTTCTGCTTCTCCTACTTCTCCTTCTGCTTCAGATTCTCCTTCTACTTCTTCACATTCTTATACTTCTGCTTCTCCTGCTTCTGCTTCTTCTGCTTTCCCTCCTTCTCTTCCTGCTTCTCCTTCTGTTTCTGCTTCTCCTTCTGCTTCTGCTTCTTGTCCTTCTTGTGTTTCCTCTGCTTCTGCTTCTCAAGTTTCTGCATCTCCTGCTTCTCCTTCTGCTGCTCTTTCTGCTTCTCCTGCTGCTTTTCCTTCTCCTGCTCCTTCTTCTGCTTCTCTTTCTGCATCTCCTTCTGTTTCTCCTACTCCTTCTCCTTCTCGTTCTTCTGCTTTTCCTTCTGCTTCTCCTTCTGCTTCTGCATCTTCTGCTTCTTCTGCTACTGCCTCTGCTTCTTCTGTTTCTTCTGCTTCTAGTTCTGCTTCTCCTTCTGCTTTTGCTTCTCTTTCTGCTTCTGCTTCTCCTTCTGCTTCTCCAGATTCTGCTTCTTCTGCTTCTCCTGCTTCTCTTTCTGCTTCAGGTTCTGCTTCTGCTTCTTCGGCTTCTTCTGCTTCTGCTTCTCCTGCTGCTGCTTCTTCTGCTTCTCCTGCTTCTCTTTCAGCTTTTCCTTCTGTTTCTGCTTCTCCTTCTGCTTCTGCTTCTTCTCCTTCCTATGTTTCTTCTGCTTCTGCTTCTCCTGCTTCTGCTTCTCCTGCTTCTCGTTGTGCTTCTCTTTCTGCTTCTCTTTCTGCTTCTCCTTTTCCTTCTTCTGCTTCTGCTTCTCCTTCTGCTTCTGCTTCTGCTTCAATTTCTCCTTGTGCTTCTCATTCTGCTTCTGCGTCTTCTGTTTCTTCTGCTTCTCCTGCTTCTGCTTCTCCTACTTCTCGTGCTGCTTCTCCTTCTGCGTCTCTTTCTGCTTCTGCTTATCCTTTTGCTTCTCCTACTCCTAATCCTTCCCTTTCGCCTTCTCCTTCTCCTTCTTCTGCTTCTCCTGCTTCTCCTTCTGCATCTTCTTCTGCTTCTGCTTCTGCTTCTGCTGCTTCTTCTGCTTCTGCTTCTCCTTCTTCTGCTTCTCCCTCTGATTCTGCTTCTTATGCTTATTCTTTTTCTTCTGCTTCTGCTTCTCCTGCTTCTGCTTCTTCTGCTTCTACTGCTTCTCCTTCTCCTTCTCCTTCTCCTTCTTCTTCTTCTTCTTCTTCTTCTTCTTCTTCTTCTTCTTCTTCTTCTTCTTCTTCTTCTTCTTCTTCTTCTTCTTCTTCTTCTTCTTCTTCTCTTTCTGCTGCTTCTGCTTTTCCTGCTTCTTCTTCTTCTACTGCTTCTCTTTCTAATTCTCATTCTGCTTCTGCTTCTTCTTCTGCTTCTCCTATTGCTTCTGCGGCTCTTCCTTCTCCTTCTACTTCTGCTTGTGCTTCTTCTGCTTCTCCTTCTGCATCTTCTTCTGCTTCTGCTTCTCCTTCTGCTGCTTCTTCTGCTTCTGTTTCTCCTTCTGCTTCTCCTTCTGCTTCTTCATGCTTCTCCTTCTGCTTCTCC
>NW_012319793.1:0-1757 GCF_000151885.1 Dipodomys ordii
CAGCGGGGGACACAGTGGGGGACAGAGCGGGACACATTCGGGTCACACAGCGAGGACACAGCGGGACCCAGCGGTACACAGCGTCGATACAGCGGGGACACAGCGTTACACAGCGTGGTACACAGCTGTGAACACAACGGGACACAGTGGGGGCACAGCGGGACACAGTGGGACACAGCGGGGACAAAGCTTGAGACACAGAGGAGTACAGAGCGGGAGACAGCAGGGGACACAGCGAGGACACAGCGGGACAAAGCGCTGACACTGCGGGGGACACAGCGGGGGACACAGCGGGGGACACAGCCGGACACAGCGGGACACAGCGGGGGACACAGGGGGGACACAGCGGGACCCAGCGCGGGACACAGCGAGGACGCATTGGGACACAGCGGGGACACAGCGGGACTCAGCGGGGGACACAGCAGTACACAGCGGGACACAGCGGGACACAGCGGGTCACAGCGGGGGACACAGAGGGGTAAACAGCGGGACACAGCGGGGAACACAGCGAGGACACAGCGGGACCAATCGGGACACAGCGTCGATACAGCGGGGACACAGCGGGACACAGCGGGGTACACAGCTGGGGACACAACGGGACACAGCGGGGGACACAGCGAGGACACAGCAGAACACAGCGTGGGAAACAATGAGGACACAGCTGGACACAGCGAGACACAGCGGGACACAGTGGGGACACAGCAGTAGACACAGCGGGACACAGTGAGTACACAGCAGGGACACAGCGGGGACACAGCGGCACCCAGCAGGACACAGCTGGGCACACAGCGGGACACAGCTTGGGACACAGCGGGAACACTGCAGGACACAGCCGGGGACACAGCGAGGACACAGCGGGACACAGCGGGACACAGCGTGGGACAAAGCGGGAGATAGCAGGGGACACAGCGAGGACAAAGAGGGACACAGTGGCGACACATAGAGGACTCAGCGGGGGAGACAGTGGGGGACAGAGCGGGACACAGCGGGACCCAGCGGGGACAAAGCGTGAGACAGCGGTGGACAGAGCGGGAGACAGAGGCGGACACAGCGAGGACACAGAGGGACACAGCGGGGACACAGAGGTGGCTCAGGGGGGGCCACAGCGGGGGACAAAGCGGGACACCACGGAACACTGCGGGACACAGCGTGAAACAGTGGTGAATCTGCGGGGACACAGCGGGGGACACAGCGGGACACAGCGGGGGACACAGCGGGACACAGAGGGGGACAGAGTGGGACACAGTGGGGACACAGCCGGACACAGCAGGGGAAACAGTGGGGGACACAGCGGGACACAGCGGGACACAGCGAGGACACAGTGGGACAGAGCGAGACACTGCAGGGCACAGCGGGGGACACAGCAGGACACAGCGGGGGACACAGCGAGGACATCACGGAACACAGAGTGGGACACAGTGAGGACACAGTGGGACACAGCGGGACACAGCCGGGTCCCAGCAGTGGACACAGCGGGACACAGCGGGGGACACATCGGGACACAGCGGGGGACACATGGAGGACTCAGCGGGACAAAGCGGGGACACAACGGCGACTCACCGGGGGACACAGCGGTGGACAAATCGGGACACCACAGAACACAGTGGGAAACAGCGGGACACAGTGGGGAAACTGCGGGGACACAGGGAGACAAAGCGTGGGACACATAGGGACACAGTGGGGGACACAGTGGGGGACACAGCGGGACACAGCGGGGAACACAGCGAGGACACAGCGGGACCCAGCGGTACACAGCG
>NW_012319794.1:0-1217 GCF_000151885.1 Dipodomys ordii
TCCCCCTCCGCAACACGTCGGCTGGCGGTCGAAACCCCGCCGTCCCCCTCCCCGTCGTCATGGCTACGACAGAGGAAAAGCAAATGATGATAATAATGAATCATAACAACCTATATGTATGTGTATGTCAGAACTCTCACTCCCCACTGCCGGGTAGGTGAGGACTGACTGACTGAGTGAGTGACTGACCCGACCCGTGTTTTGGCCCTCCCGCCGCCCCATCCACCTTGTCGACGGCGAACGCGCGCCATCTAGTGGTGGTTTTGTGAATTGCAGTTTTCTCTCATGAAATGCATGGGGGAAAAAAAAGAACAAACCAACCACGCACTGACTGACTGAGAAAACCGGTCCAGGCTGGCTGGCCCCGAGAGAGACTGCCTTCTTTTCAGAGAAGGGGTGGGGTGGGGATGATGATGTGCCTCGTTGGAGTATGGGGCCCATGCATAGGCAGGCAGGCAGGCAGGCAGGCTCGGAGTGGGACCGTTGTGTGTTGGAGCGCCAGTACAGTAGCTCAAGCCCCAGGATTGACTGGCAAGTCGAGAGGAAAAGGAGGGAGGGATTGCGGGCGGGCGGGAGAGAGAATTCAAACGAGAGAGAGAGAGAGAGAGAGAGAGACAGACAGACAGACAGACAGACAGACAGAGACAAAGAGAGACACAGAGAGAGAAATAGAGAAACAGAAACAGAGAGACAAGAGACAGAGACGTGGTGAATTGGTCCGGCTGGACTACATACATGCTCTGTCGCATCCGAACTTTGAGTTTCCTCAAAGATGCACGCACGCACACACACAGATACACTGAGATGCCCTCTGCCCCCTCTTCTCTCCTCTCCAATTCCCCCGCCCCCTCCCCCCTCCCCCCCCGTCAGGCACCAGAAATGACATCCCTCCCCTTCGCCTATTGCGTCAATTACAAACAAAGGGCAGCGTGAGATTCAAGCAAATTTGTTTTATTTTGTTCCGAGGGTAGGGTTGTGGATTTTGGTGCAGGGGGGGGTCGGAGGTCGTGGTCGTGGTCGAGTAATCGCCTGCGGGGGGGGGTGAGGATGGACGGTTACGCCACCTGCATGGATGGCTCGCGTTCCCCTCTGGCTGTCTGGTTTCCGCTGAGTGCTTCAGATATCACCATCCGGTCAGGAAGCAGGGGCTGGAAGATAAAGAGATATTAAAGAGATAATTAGGAGCAGGACTCCAGGGAAGCCCGAAGGCGGGGTGA
>NW_012319795.1:0-1757 GCF_000151885.1 Dipodomys ordii
CTTCTGCTTCTCCTTCTGTTTTTGCTTCTCTTTCTGCTTCTGCTTCTCCTTCTGCTTCTCAGATTCTGCTTCTTCTGCTTGTCCTGCTACTCCTTCTGCTTCAGGTTCTGCTGCTGCTTCTTCTGCTTCTCCTGCTTCTCTTTCTGCTTTTCCTTCTGTTTCTGCTTCTCTTTCTGCTTCTTCTCCTTCCTATGTTTCTTCTGCTTCTGCGTCTCCTGCTTCTGCTTCTTCTGCTTCTCCTGCTTCTCCTTCTCCTTCTCCTTCTCTTTCTGCTTTTGCTTATCCTTCTGTTTCTCCTACTCCTAATCCTTCTCTTTCTCCTTCTCCTTCTTCTTCTTCTGCTTCTCCTGCTGCTTCTTCTTCTGCTTCTTCTGCTTTTTCTGTTTCTTCTTCTTCTGCTTCAGCTTCTGCTTCTTCTGCTTCTCCTTCTGCTTCTCCTTCTGCTTCTGCTCTTCTCCTTCTGTTTCTTCTGTTTCTGCGTCTCCTGCTTCTTCTTCTTCTGCTTCTCCTACTTCTCCTTCTGCTTCTCCGTCTCCTTCTCCTTCTCCTTCAATTTCTCCTTCTTGTGCTTCTCATTCTGCTTCTGCTTCTGCTTCTCCTGCTCCTGCTTCTTCTGTTTCTCCTTCTGCTTCTTCTTCTGCTTCTCTTTCTGCTTTTATTCTGCTTCTGCTCCTCCTACTCTTAATCATTCTCTTTCTCCTTCTTCTTCTGCTTCTCGTTCTGCTTCTGCTTCTTCTGCTTGTTCGGTTTCTTCTGCTTCTGCTTTTCCAGCTTCTGCTGCTTCTGCTTCTCCTTCTGCTTCAGGTTCTCCTTCTGGTTCTTGGGCTTCTTCTGTTTCTTCTGCTTCTGCTTCTCCTGCTACTGCTTCTGCTGCTTCTCTTTCTGCTTCTCCTTCTGCTTCTGCTTCTCCTTCTGCTCCTTCTCCTTCTTCTGTTTCTTCTTCTGCTGCTGCTTCTCCCGCTTCTGCTTCTTCTGCTTCTCCTGCTTGTCCTTCTCCTTCTGCTTCTCCTTCTCCTTCTTCTGCTTCTCTTTCTGCTTCTGCTTCTGCTTCTTCTGATTCTCCAACTTCTCCTTTTTCCTCTCCTTCTGTTTCTGCTTCTCTTTCTGCTTCTGCATCTCCTTCTGCTTCACCTTCTGCTGATCCTTCTCCTTCTTCTGTTTCTCCCTCTGCTTCTGCTTCTTATGCTTCTTCTTTTTCTTCTGGTTCTGCTTCTCCTGCTTCTGCTTCTTATGCTTCCACTGCTTCTTCTTCTTCTTCTGCTTCTACTTTTCTTTCTGCTTTTGCTTCTCCTGCTTGTTTTTCTGCTTCTTCTGCTGCTTCTCCTGCTGGTTCTTCTACATCTTCTTCTGCTTTTCTTTTTGCTTCTCCTTCTGCTTCTTCTTCTGCTTCTTCTGTTTCTCCTGCCTGAATTTCTTGTTCTACTTCTTCTGCTGCTTCTCCTTCTACTTCTGCTTCTACTTCTGCTTCTGTTTCTGTTTCTTCTGCTTCTTCTCTTTCGGCTTCTCCTGCTTCTGCTTCTTGTGCTTCTCCTGCTTCTCTTTCTGCTTCTCATTCCGCTTCTGCTTCTCCTTCTGCTTCTGCTTCTCCTCCTTCTCCTTCTCCTACTTCTGCTTCTCCTTCAGCTTCTGCTTCTTCTGTTTCTCCTGATTCTCCTTCTGCATGTGCTTGTCCTTATGCTTCTTCTTCTGCCTCTGCTTCTCCTTCCCCTTCTCCTTCTTTTGCTTCTCCTTTTGCTTCTGCTTCTTCTGCTTTCCTC
>NW_012319796.1:0-1757 GCF_000151885.1 Dipodomys ordii
GCTTCTGATTCTCCTTCTGCTCCTCCTACTCCTAATCCTTCTCTTTCTCCTTCTTCTTCTTCTACTTCTCATTCTACTTCTATATCTTCTGCTTATTCTGTTTCTTCTGCTTATGCTTTTCTAGCTTCTGCTGCTTCTGCTTCTCCTTCTGCTTCAGGTTCTCCTTCTGCTTCTTAGGCTTCTTCTGTTTCTTCTGCTTCTGATTCTCCTGCTACAGCTTCTTCTGCTGCTCTTTCTGCTTCTCCTGCTGCTTTTCCTTCTCCTGCTCCTTCTTCTGCTTCTCTTTCTGCTTCTCCTTCTGTTTCTCCTTCTACTTCTCCTTCTCGTTCTTCTGCTTTTCCTTCTGCTTCTCCTTCTGCTTCTGCATCTTCTGCTTCTTCTGCTACTGCCTCTGCTTCTTCTGTTTCTTCTGCTTCTCCTTCTGCTTTTGCTTCTCTTTCTGCTTCTGCTTCGCCTTCTGCTTCTCCAGGTTCTGCTTGTTCTGCTTCTCCTGCTTCTACTTCTGCTTCAGGTTCTGCTTCTGCTTCTTCGGCTTCTTCTGCTTCTGCTTCTCCTGCTGCTGCTTCTTCTGCTTCTCCTGCTTCTCTTTCTGCTTTTCCTTCTGTTTCTGCTTCTCCTTCTGCTTCCGCTTCTTCTCCTTCTTCTGTTTCTTCTGTTTCTGCTTCTCCTGCTTCTGCTTCTCGTTCTGCTTCTCTTTCTGCTTCTCTTTCTGCTTCTCCTTCTCCTACTTCAGCTTCTACTTTTGCTTCTGCTTCTCTTTCTGCTTCTGCTTCAATTTCTCCTTCTCCTTCTCTTTCTGCTTCTACTTCTGCTTCTTCTGATTCTCCTGCTTCTCCTTCTTATTCTCGTTCTGTTTCTGATTCTCTTTCTGCTTCTGCTTCTCCTTCTGCTGCTCCTTCTCCTTCTCCTTCTTCTGCTTCCCCCACTGCTTCTGCTTCTGCTTTATCTAATGCTTCTCCTGCTTCTGCTTCTCCTGCTTCTGCTTCTTCTGCTTCTCCTTATGCTTCTCCTTCTTCTTCTTCTTCTTCTTCTTCTTCTTCTTCTTCTTCTTCTTCTTCTTCTTCTTCTTCTTCTTCTTCTTCTTCTTCTTCTCTTTCGTCTGCTTCTGCTTTTCCTGCTTCTTCTGCTTCTCTTTCTGCTTCTCATTCTGTTTCTGCTTCTCCTTCTGCTTCTCCTATTCCTTCTTCTGCCCTTCCTTCTCCTTCTCCTTCTCCTACTTCTGCTTCTCCTGCTTTTGCTTCTTCTGCTTGTCCTGCTCCTCCTTCTGCATCTTCTTCTGCTTCTGCTTCTCCTTCTGCTGCTTCTTCTGCTTCTGTTTCTCCTTCTTCTGCTTCTCCTTCTGCTTCTCCTTCTGCTTCTGTTTCTCCTGCTTCTCCTTCTGCTTCTCGTTCTGCTTGTGCTTGTCCTTATGCTTCTTCTTCTGCTTCTGCTTCTCCTTCTCCTTCTTTTGCTTCTCCTTTTGCTTCTGCTTCTTCTGCTTTTCCTGCTTCTTCTTCTGCTTCTGCTTCTTCTGTTTCTCCTTCTTCTCCTTCTGCATCTTCTTCTGCTTCTGCTTCTCCTTCTTCTGCTTCTCCTTCTGATTCTCCTTCTGCTTCTTCTTCTTCTGCTTTACCTTCTTCTCATTCTGCTTCTCCTTCTGCTTCTCCTTCTGTTTCTCCTTCTCCTTCTTGTTCTTCTCCTTTTCCTTCTGCTTCTCCTTCTGCTTCTGCTACAACGGCTACTGCTTCTACTTCTTTTGTTTCTTCTGCTTCTCCTTC
>NW_012319797.1:0-1756 GCF_000151885.1 Dipodomys ordii
TCTCCTGCTGCTTCTGCTTCTGTTTATTCTACTATTTCTGTTTCTTCTGCTTCTGCTTCAGATTTGGCTTCTTCTGTTTCTCCTTCTGCTTAAGATTCTGCTTCTGCTTCTTCGGCTTCTTCTGTTTCTTCTGCTTCTGCTTCTCCTGCTTCTTCTGCTTCTGTTGCTTCTCTTTCTGCTTCTCCTTCTTCTTCTGCTTCTCCTTCTCCTTCTGCTTCTGCTCTTCTCCTTCTTCTGTTTCTTTAGCTCCTGTTTCTTCTGCTGCTTCTTCTTCTGTTTCTTCTGATTCTACTTCTGCTTCTCCTTCTTCTCCTTCTCTTTCTGCTTCTACTTCTACTTCTTCTGATTCTCCTGCTTCTCCTTCTTGTTCTCCTTCTGTTTCTGCTTCTCTTTCTGCTTCTGCTTCTCCTTCTGCTGCTCCTTCTCCTTCTGCTTCTCCCTCTGATTCTGCTTCTTATGCTTATTCTTTTTCTTCTGCTTCTGCTTCTCCTGCTTCTGCTTCTTCTGCTTCTACTGCTTCTCCTTATGCTTCTCCTTCTCCTTCTCCTTCTCCTTCTCCTTCTTCTTCTTCTTCTTCTTCTTCTTCTTCTTCTTCTTCTTCTTCTTCTTCTTCTTCTTCTTCTTCTTCTTCTTCTTCTTCTTCTCTTTCTTTTGCTTCTGCTATTCCTGCTTCTTCTGCTTCTACTGCTTCTCTTTCTGCTTCTCCTTCTGCTTCTGCTTCTCCTTCTGCTTCTCCTAATGCTTCTGCTGCTCTTCCTTCTCCTTCTCCTACTTCTGCTTCTCCTTCTGCTTCTGCTTCTCCTTCTGCTTCTCCTTATATTTCTCTTTCTCTTTCTCGTTCTTCTGCTTCTACTTCTGCTTTTGCTTCTGCTACTTATGCTTCTTCTGTTTCTTTTGCTTCTGCTTCAGTTGCTTCTGTTTCTTAGCTTCTCCTGCTTCTGTTTCTGCTTCTTCTTCTTCTTCTCTTTCGGGTTCTCCTGCTTCTGCTTCTTGTGCTTCTCCTGCTTCTCTTTCTGCTACTCATTCTGCTTCTGCTTCTCCTTCTGTTTCTGCTTCTCCTCCTTCTCCTTCTCCTTCTCATACTTCTGCTTCTTCTTCAGCTTCTGCTTCTACTGCTTCTCCTGCTTCTCCTTCTGCATCTCCTTCTGCTTGTGCTTGTTCTTATGCTTCTTCTTCTGCTTCTGCTTCTCCTGCTTGTTTTGGTTCACCTTTTGCTTCTGCTTCTACTGCTTTTCCTGCTTCTCCTTAGGCTTCTCCCTCTGCCTCTGCTTCTGCTTCTCCTTCTGTTTCTCCTTCTCCTTCTCGTTTTTCTGCCTTTCCTTCTGCTTCTCATTCTGCTTCTACATCTGCTCCTTCTCCCTCTGCTGCTGCTTCTCCTGCTTCTGCATTTGTGCTTCTCCTGCTTCTCTTTCTTCTTCCCATTCTTCTGCTTCTCCTTCTGCTTCTCCTATTGCTTCTGCTGCCCTTCCTTCTCCTTCTCCTACTTCTGCTTCTCCTTCTCCGTCTGCTTCTTCTGCTTCTCCTGCTTCTCCTTCTGCATCTTCTTCTGCTTCTGCTTCTCCTTCTGCTGCTTCTTCTGTTTCTGCTTCTCCTTCTCCTTCTTCTGCTTTTCCTTCTGATTCTCCTTCTGCTTCTCCTTCTCCTTCTCGTTCTTCTGCTTTTCCTAATGCTTTTCCTTCTGCTTCTGCTCCAACGACTACTGCTTCTGCTTCTTTTGTTTCTTCTGCTTCTACCTTCTGCTTTTGATTCTCTTTCT
>NW_012319798.1:0-1756 GCF_000151885.1 Dipodomys ordii
TCATCTTATGCTTCTGCTTCTCCTGCTTCTGCTTCTTCTGCTTCCCCTCCTTCTCTTTCTGCTTCTGCTTCTGTTTCTGCTTCTCCTTCGGCTTCTGCTTCTTGTCTTTCTCCTGATACTTCTACTTCTGCTTCTCCTGTTTCTGCATCTCCTGCTTCTCCTTCTGCTGCTCTTTCTGCTTCTCCTACTGCTTTTCCGTCTCCTGCTCCTTCTTCTGCTTCTCTTTCTGCTTCTCCTTCTGTTTCTCCTTCTCCTTCTCGTTCTTCTGCTTTTCCTTGTGCTTCTCCTTCTGCATCTGCATCTTCTGCTTCTTCGGCTACTGCCTCTGCTTCTTCTGTGTCTTCTGCTTCTCTTCTGCTTCTCCTTCTGCTTTTGCTTCTCTTTCTGCTTCTGCTTCTCCTTCTGGTTCTCCTTCTTCTTCTCCAGATTCTGCTTCTTCTGCTTCTCCTTCTTCTTCAGGTTCTGCTTCTGCTTCTTCGGCTTCTTCTGCTTCTGCTTCTCCTGCTGCTGCTTCTTCTGCTTCTCCTGCTTCTCTTTCTGCTTTACTTCTGTTTCTGCTACTCCTTCTGCTTCTGCTTCTTCTCCTTCTTCTGTTTCTTTTGCTTCTGGTTCTCCTGCTTCTACTTCTCCTGCTTCTCGTTCTGCTTCTCTTTCGGCTTCTCCTTCTCCTTCTCCTCCGTCTGCTTCTCCTTCTGCTTCTCTTTCTGCTTCTGCTTCTTCTGATTCTCCAACTAATCCTTCTTATTCTCCTTCTGTTTCTGCTTCTCTTTCTGCTTCTCCATCTCCTTCTGCTTCACATTCTGCTGCTCCTTCTCCTCCTTCTGTTTTTCCCTCTGCTTCTGCTTCTGCTTCTTATTCTTCTTCTTGTTCTTCTGCTTCTGCTTCTCCTGCTTCTGCTTCTTATGCTTCTACTGCTTCTTCTTCTGCCTCTGCTTCTTCTGCTTCTACTTCTCTTTCTGCTTCGGCTTCTCCTGCTTGTTTTTCTGCTTCTTCTTCTGCTTCTCCTTCTGCTGCTTCTTCTACTTCTCCTTCTGCTTCTCTTTTTGCTTCTCTTTCTGCTTCTGCTTCTTCTGTTTCTCCTGCCTGAATTTCTGGTTCTACTTCTTCTGCTGCCTCTTCTTCTGCTTCTGCTTCTACTTCTGCTTCTGTTTCTGCTTCTTCTGCTTCTTCTCTTTCGGCTTCTCTTGCTTCTGCTTCTTGTGCTTCTCCTGCTTCTCTTTCTGCTTCTCATTCCGCTTCTGCTTCTCCTTCTGCTTCTGCTTCTCCTCCTTCTCCTTCTCCTACTTCTGCTTCTCTTTCATCTTCTGCTTCTCCTGCTTCTCCTTCTGCATCTCCTTCTGCTTGTGCTTGTCCTTATGCTTCTTCTTCTTCTTCTTCTGCTTCTCCTTCTCCTTATTTTGCTTCTCCTTTTGCTTCTGCTTCTTCTGCTTTTCCTGCTTCTCCTTCTGCTTCTTCTGCTTCTCCTGCTTCTCCTTCTGCATCTTCTTCTGCTTCTGCTTCTCCTTCTCCTTCTTCTGCTTCTCATTCTGATTCTCCCTCTGCTTCTTCTTCTTCTGCTTTACCTGCTTCTCTTTCTGCTTCTCCTTCTGCTTCTCCTTCTGTTTCTCATTCTCCTTCTTTTTCTTCTGCTTTTCCTTCAGCTTCTCCTTCTGCTTCAGCTACAACTGCTACTGCTTCTACTTCTTCTGTTTCTTCTGCTTCTCCTTCTCCTTTTGATTCTCTTTCTGCTTCTGCTTCTCATTCTGCTTCTCCAGGT
>NW_012319799.1:0-1756 GCF_000151885.1 Dipodomys ordii
TCCTTCTTGTTCTTCTGCTTTTCCTTCGGCTTCTCCTTCTGCTTCTGCTACAACTGCTACTGTTTCTACTTCTCCTGTTTCTTCTGCTTCTCCTTCTGCTTTTGATTCTCTTTCTGCTTCTGCTTCTCCTTCAGCTTGTCATTCTGCTTCTCCAGATTCTGCTTCTTCTGCTTCTCCTGCTTCTCCTTTTGCTTCAGGTTCTGCTTCTGCTTCTTCGGATTCTTATGCTTCTGCTTCTCCTGCTACTGCTTCTTCTGCTTCCCCTCCTTCTCTTTCTGCTTCTCCTTCTGTTTGTGCTTCTCTTTCTGCTCTGCTTCTTGTCCTTCTCCTGATTCTTCTACTTCTGCTTCTCCTGTTTCTGTATCTCCTGCTTCTCCTTCTGCTGCTCTTTCTGCTTCTCCTGCTGGTTTTCCGTCTCCTGCTCCTTCTTCTGCTTCTCTTTCTGCTTCTCCTTCTGTTTCTCCTTCTCCTTCTCGTTCTTCTGCGTTTCCTTGTGCTTCTCCTTCTTCTTCTGCATCTTCTGCTTCTTCTGCTACTGCCTCTGCTTCTTCTGTTTCTTCTGCTTCTCCTTCTGCTTCTCCTTCTGCTTTTGCTTCTCTTTCTGCTTCTGCTTCTCCTTCTGGTTCTCCTTCTTCTTCTCCAGATTCTCCTTCTTCTGCTTCTCCTGCTTCTCCTACTTCTCGTGCTGCTTCTTCTTCTGCGTCTCTTTCTGCTTCTGCTTATCCTTTTGCTTCTCCTACTCCTAATCCTTCTCTTTCGCCTTCTCCTTCTTTTTCTTCTGCTTTTCCTGCTGCTTCTGCTTGTGCTTATTGTACTATTTCTGTTTCTTCTGCTTCTTCTTCACATTGTGCTTTTTCTGTTTCTCCTGCTTCAGATACTGCTTCTTCGGCTTCTCCTGTTTCTTCTGCTTCTGCTTCTTCTACTTCTCCTGCTTCTCTTTCTGCTTTTCCTTCTGCTTCTGCTTCTGCTCTTCTCCTTCTTCTGTTTCTTTTGCTTCTCTTTCTTCTGCTTCTTCTTCTGTTTCTTCTGATTCTACTTCTGCTTCTCCTTCTTCTCCTCTTTCTGCTTCTACTTCTGCTTCTTCTGATTCTCCTGTTTCTCCTTCTTGTTCTCCTTCTGTTTCTGCTTCTCTTTCTGCTTCTGCTTCTCCTTCTGTTGCTCCTTCTCCTTATTCTGCTTCTCCCACTGCTTCTTCTTCTGCTTATTTTGCTTATTCTTTTTCTTCTGCTTCTGCTTCTCCTGCTTCTGCTTCTTCTGATCTACTGCTTCTACTGCTTCTCCTTATGCTTCTCCTTCTTCTTCTTCTTCTTCTTCTTCTTCTTCTTCTTCTTCTTCTTCTTCTTCTTCTTCTTCTTCTTCTTCTTCTTTTTCTTCTTCTTCTTCTTCTTCTTCTTCTTCTTCTTCTTCTTCTTCTTCTTCTTCTTCTTCTTCTTCTTCTTCTTCTTCTTCTTCTTCTCTTTCTTCTGCTTCTGCTTTTCCTGCTTCTTCTGTTTCTACTGCTTCTCTTTCTGCTTCTCATTCTGCTACTTCTTCTCCTTCTGCTTCTCCTATTGCTTCTGCTGCCCTTCCTTCTCCTTCTTCTTCTCCTACTTCTGCTTCTCCTTCTGCTTTTGCTTCTTCTGATTCTCCTGCTTCTCGTTCTGCATCTTCTTCTGCTTCTGCTTCTCCTTCTGCTGCTTCTTCTGCTTCTGCTTCTCCCTCTTCTGCTTCTCCTTCTTATTCTCCTTAAAAATTCTCCTTCTGCTGCTCCTTCTCC
>NW_012319800.1:0-1756 GCF_000151885.1 Dipodomys ordii
ATGCTTCTGCTTCTTCTGCTCCTGCTTCTTCTGCTTCTTCTGCTTCTCTTTCTGCTTTTCCTTCTGTTTCTGCTTCTCCTTCTGCTTCTTCCCCTTCTTCTGTTTCTTCTGCTTCGGCTTCTCCAGCTTCTGCTTCTCCTTCTTCTCGTTCTGCTTCTCTTTCTGCTTCTCTTTCTCCTTCTCCTTGTCCTTCTCCTTCTTCTGCTTCTTCTTCTGCTTCTGCTTCTCCTTCTGCTTCTGCTTCTGCTTCAATTTCTCCTTCTGCTTCTCATTCTGCTTCTCCTTCTCCTTCTTCTGCTTCTCCTTTTGCTTCTCCTTCTCCTTCTGCTTCAATTTCTTCTTCTGCTTCTCATTCTGCTTCTGCGCCTTCTGTTTCTTCTACTTCTCCTGCTTCTTCTTCTCCTGCTACACCTACTTCTCGTGCTGCTTCTCCTTCTGCGTCTCTTTCTGGTTCTGCTTATCCTTTTGCTTCTCCTACTCCTAATCCTTGTCTTTCGCCTTCTCCTTCTTCTTCTTCTGCTTCTCCTGGTGCTTCTGCTTCTGCTTATTCTACTCTTCCCGTTTCTTCTGCTTCTGCTTCAGATTGTGCTTCTTCTGTTTCTCCTTCTGCTTCAGATTCTGCTTCTGCTTCTTCGGCTTCTCCTGTTTCTTCTGCTTATGCTTCTCCTGCTTCTTCAGCTTCTCCTGCTTCTCTTTCTGCTTCTCCTTCTGCTTCTGCTTTTCCTTCTGCTTCTGCTTCTGCTCTTCTCCTTCTTCTGTTTCTTTTGCTTCTGTTTCTTCTTCTTCTTTTCTTCTTCTTCTTCTTCTTCTTCTTCTTCTTCTTCTTCTTCTTCTTCTTCTTCTTCTTCTTCTTCTTCTTCTTCTTCTTCTTCTGTTTCTTCTGATTCTACTTCTGCTTCTCCTTCTTCTACTTCTCTTTCTGTTTCTACTTCTGCTTCTTCTGATTCTCCTGCTTCTCCTTTTGTTCTCCTTCTGTTTCTGCTTCTCTTTCTGCTTTTGCTTCTCCTTCTGCTGCTGCTCCTCCTTCTCCTTCTCCTTCTTCTTCTTCTCCTTCTTCTTCTTCTTCTTCTTCTTCTTCTTCTTCTTCTTCTTCTTCTTCTTCTTCTTCTTCTTCTTCTTCTTCTTCTTCTTCTTCTTCTCTTTCTTCTGCTTCTCCTAGTTTTTCTGCTTCTACTCCTTCTCTTTTTGCTTCTCATTCTGCTTCTGCTTCTCCTTCTGCTTCTCCTAATGCTTCTTCTGACCTTCCTTCTCCTTCTCCTTCTCCTACTTCTGTTTCTCCTTCCTCTTCTGCTTCTCCTGCTTCTCCTTCTGCATCTTCTTCTGCTTCTGCTTCTCCTTCTGCTGCTTCTCTGCTTCTGCTTCTCCTTCTTCTGCTTCTCCTTCTGATTCTCCTTCTCCTTCTCCTTCTGCTCCTTCTCCTTCTTCTGCTTCTCCCTCTGATTCTGCTTCTTTTGCTTATTCTTTTTCTTCTGCTTCTGCTTCTCCTGCTTCTGCTTCTTCTGCTTCTACTGCTTCTCCTTATGCCTCTCCTTCTCCTCCTCCTCCTCCTCCACCACCACCACCTCTACTCTTCATCTTCATCTTCTTCTGATCATATGTTTATGTTTCTGTTGCTGCTGATGCTCCTGCTCCTTCACCTACTCCACCTCCTTCTCCTTCTTATTCTCCACCTCCTACTCCAACTCCGAATGAACATCCGAAAACTTAAACAACGACTACTCTTTCCTCGGATATTAAGCTTAAAAGGGAGAACGAT
>NW_012319801.1:0-1756 GCF_000151885.1 Dipodomys ordii
CCCGCCATGTCACGCTGTGTCCCCGCTGTCCGCAGGTGTGTCACCGCTGTCCCCCGCTGTGTCCTCCGCTGTGTCCCGCTGTGTCCTCGCTGTGTCCCCGCTGTTTCCCGCTGTGTCTGCTGTGTCAGGCTGTGTCCCCGCTGTGTCCCCTGCTGTGTCCCCGCTGTGTCCAGCTGTGTCCCGTGTTGTCCCCCTGTGTCCCGCTGTGTCCCCACTTTGTCCCCCGCTTTGTCCCCGCTGTGTCCCGCTGTGTCCCCCGCTGTGTCCCACTGTGTCCCCTGCTGTGTCCCCCGCTGTGTCCAGCTGTGTCCCGTTGTGTCTTTGCTGTGTCCCCGCTTTGTCCTGCTGTGTCCCTCTGTGTCCCCGCTGTCCCCTGCCGTGTCCCCTGCTGTGTCCCCCGCTGTGTCCTGCTGTGTCCCCGCTGTGTCTCGGCTGGGTCCCGCTGTGTCCCGCTGTGTCCCCGCTGTGTCCCTGCTGTGTCCCGCTGTGTCCCCGCTGTGTCCCGCTGTGTCCTCTGCTGTGTCCCCCGCTGTGTCCCACTGTGTCTCCGCTCTGTCCCTGCTGGGTACCGCTGTGTCCCGCTGTGTCTCGGCTGTGTCCCCGCTGTGTCCCTCTGTGTCCCTGGTATGTCCTAACTGTGTAACCGCGAAGGCCCTCTGTGTCCCTGCAGTGTCCCACTGTGTGTGTCCCCCGCTGTTCCCCAGCTGTGTCCCGCTGTGTCCCGCTGTGTCCCCGCTGTGTCCCCGCTGTGTCTCCCTGCTGTCCCCAGCTGTGTCCCCACTGTGTTCCGCTGTATCCCCGCTGTGTCCTACTCTGTCCCCACTGTGTCGCGCTTTGTCACGCTGTGTCCCCCGCGGTGTCCCGCTGTGTCCCCCGCTGTGTCCCCGCTGTTTCCCGCTGTGTCCTGCTGTGTCCGGCTCTGTCCCCGCTGTCCCCCGCTGTGTCACCTGCTGTGTCCCCGCTGTGTCCAGCTGTGTCCCGTTTTGTCCCGCTGTGTCCCGCTGTGTCCCACTGTGTCCCGCTGTGTCCCCGCTGTGTCCCGATGTGTACCGCTGTGTCTGCCTCTGTATACCCCGCTGTGTCCTGCTGTGTCCTCGCTGTGTCCCCCGCTGTTTCCCGCTGTTTCCCCCGCTGTGTCACCCGCTGTGTCCCCAGCTGTGTCCGGCTATGTCCCGCTGTGTTCCCCTGTGTCCCCCGCTGTGTCCCGCTGTGTTCTCTGCTGTATCCCCCGCTGAGTCCCTCTGTATCTCCCGCTGTTTACCGCTGTGTCTCCCACTTTGTCCCCCGCTGTGTCCCCGCTGTGTCCCCCCTGTGTCCCTGGTGTGTCCTCGCTGTGTAACTGCTATGTCCCTCTGTGTCCCCGCTGTGTCCCACTGTGTCCCGCAGTGTCCCCCATGTCCCCTCTGTGTCCTCGCTGTATCTCCTGCTGTGTCCCACTGTGTCCCCTGCTGTGTCCCCGCTGTGTCCCCGCTGTGTCCTAGCTGTGTCCCGCTGTGTCCCCGTTGTTCCCCGGTTTGTCCCCACTTTCCCCCGCTGTGTCCCTCGCTGTGTACCTCTGTGTTCCGCTCTGTCCTCGCTTTGTCCCCGCTATGTCCCGCTGTGTCCCTGCTGTGTCCGTGCTGTGTTCCACTCTCTCCCGCTGTGTGCAGCTCTGTGTCCTCCGCTGTGTCCCCCGCTGTGTGCAGCTCTGTGTCCCCCGCTGTTTCCATCGCTGTGTCGCCCTGTATCCCGGTTTGTCCCGCATTGTCCCCCGTTG
>NW_012319802.1:0-1756 GCF_000151885.1 Dipodomys ordii
CAGCGTCGATACAGCGGGGACACAGCGGGACAAAGCGGGGGACACAGCGAGGACACAGCAGAACACAGCGTGGGAAACAGCGAGGACACATTGGGACACAGCGGGGACACAGCGGGACCAGCGCGGGACACAGCGAGGACACATTGGGACACAGCGGGGATACAGCGGGACTCAGCGGGGGACACAACAGTACACAGCGGGACACAGCGGGACACAGCGGGGGACACAGAGGGGTAAACAGCAGGACACAGCAGGGAACACAGCGAGGAAACAGCGGGACCAAGCGGGATACAACGTCGATACAGCGGGGACACAGCGGGACACAGCGGGGTACACAGCTGGGGACACAACGGGACACAGCGTGGGACACAGTGAGCACACATCAGAACACAGCGTGGGAAACAGCGAGGACACAGCGCGATACAGCAAGACAAAGGGGGACACAGTGGGGACACAGCAGTAGACACAGCGGGACACAGCGGGGGACACAGCGGGGTACACAGCAGGGACAAAGAAGGACACAGCGGAGGACACAGCGAGGACACAGCGGGACACAGCGGTGACACAGCGGGAAACAGCTGGGGACACTGGGGGACACAGAGGGACACAGCAAGGACACAGCGGGGGACAGTGGGGACACTGCGGGAACATAGTGGGACACAGCGGGGCACACAGCGGGACACAGCGGGACCCAGCTTGGGACACAGCGGGAACACAGCAGGACACAGCGGGGGACACAGTGAGGACACAGCGGGACACAGCAGGACACAGCGAGACACAGCGGGACACAGCGGGGACCCAGCAGTGGACACAGCGGGACACAGCTGGGCACAAAGCGGGACACCACGGAACACAGCAGGACACAGCGTGAAACAGCGGTGAACCTGCGGGGACACAGCGGGACACAGCGGGGGACAGAGCGGGACCCAGCAGGACACATCTGGGGACACAGCGGGACACAGCGGGACACAGCGGGGACACAGCGGGACACAGCAGGTCACAGCGGGGGACACAGCGGGACACAGCGGGGGACACAGCAGGGACACAGTGGGACACAGTAGGACACAGCATGGGACAAAGCGGGAGACAGCAGAGGACACAGCGAGGACACAGCTGGACACAGCGGGGACACAGAGAGGACTCAGCAAGGGACATAGAGGGAAAAAAGCGGGACACCATGGGACACAGTAGGACACAGCGGGACACAGCGGGGACACTGCGGGACACAGCCAGGAGACACAGCGGTGGACAGCGGGGGACAGAGAATGGACACAGCGAGACACAGAGGGGACACAGCTGGACACAGAAGGGTACACAGCGGGACACAGCTGACACACAGCGGGGACAGAGCTGGACACAGAGGGACACAGAGGGGACAGAGCTTGACACAGGTGAACACTGAGGGAGACAGAGCGAGGACACAGCCGGACACAGCGAAACAAAGCGTGACACAGTGGGGACACAGCAGGGGACACAGCGGGACACACTGGGGGACTCAGCGGGACACAGCGGGGTACACAGCAGGAACAAAGAAGGACACAGCGGGGGACACAGCGAGGACACAGCAGGACACAGCGGTGACACAGCGGGACACAGCTGGGGACACTGGGGGACACAGCGGGACACAGAGGGACACAGCAAGGACACAGCGGGGGACAGTGTGGGACACAGCGGGACACAGCAAGGCACAACAGGGTCACAGCAGTGGACACAGCAGGACACAGCGGGGGACACAGCGGGACACAGCGGGGGATGA
>NW_012319803.1:0-1756 GCF_000151885.1 Dipodomys ordii
ATTTGTGTCCCGCTGTGTCCTCTCTGTGTCGCCCGCTGTGTCCTGCTGTGTCCCCATGTGTCACGCTGTGTCCTTTCTGTGTATCCTTCTGTGTACCGCTGTGTCCCTCTGTGTCCCCTCCTGTGTCCCCCTGTGTGTCCGCTGTTTCCCACTGTGACCCCTTTGCTGTCCTGCTGTGTCCCCGTTGTCCACCGGTGTGTCCCGTCTGTCCCCCGCTGTGTCCCACTGTGTCCCGCTGTGTCGCCGCTTTGTCACTGCTGTGTCTCGCTGTGTCCCGCTGTGTCGCCGCTTTGTCACTGCTGTGTCTCGCTGAGTCCCGCTGTGTCCACGCAGTGTCCCACTCTGTCCCAGGCTGTGTCCCGCTGTGTCCCCCCCGTGTTCCGCTGTGTCGCTGCTGTGTCCCGATGTGTCCCCGCTATGTACCGCTGTGTCCCCCCTGTCCCCCGCTGTGTCCCTGCTGTCCCCAGGGGTGTCCCCGCTGTCACCCGCTGTATCACCCTCTGTGTCCCGCTGTGTCCCATTTTGTCCCGCTGTGTCCCCCTGTGTCCCCCCTGTGTCCTCGCTGTGTCCCCCGCTGTGTCTCACTGTGTCCCCCCTGTGTCCCCACTGTCCCCCGCTGTGTCCCGGTGTGTCCCCGCTGTCCCCAGCTGTGTCACCGCTGTCACCCGCTGTGTCCTCCGCTGTGTCCCGCTGTGTCCTCGCTGTGTCTCACTGTGTCCCCGCTTTGTCTCCGCTCTTCCCCGCTGTGTCCCTGGTGTGTTCTCGCTGTGTAACCGCTGAGTCCCTCTGTGTCCCCGCTGTGTCCCACTGTGTCCCCCGCTGTGTCCCCGCTGTGTCCCCGCTGTGTCCCGCTGTGTCCCGCTTTGTCCCCACTGTGTCCCGATGTGTACCGCTGTGTCTGCCTCTGTGTACCCCGCTGTGCCCTGCTGTGTCCCCCGCTGTGTCCTGCTGTGTCCTCGCTGTGGCCCCCGCTCTTTCCCACTGTTTCCCCCGCTGTGTCACCCGCTGTGTCCCCAGCTGTGTCCGGCTGTGTCCCGCTGTGTTCCCCTGTGTCCCGCTGTGTCCTTTGATGCATCCCCAGCTGAGTCCCGCTCTGTCCCCCGCTGTTTACCGCTGTGTTCCCCACTGTTTCCCCCGCTGTGTCCCCGCTGTGTCCTCCTGTGTCCCGCTGTGTCCTCGCTGTGTCCTTCTGTATCCCACTGTGTCCCCCGTTGTGTCCCCCACTATTTCCCCGCTGTGACCCGCTGTGTCCATGCTATGTCCCCCGCTGTGTCCCGCTGTGTCCCGCTGTGTTCCCTGCTGTGTTCCCCGCTGTGTCCCGCTGTGTCCTCGCTGTGTCCCCGCAGTGTCCCGATCTGTCCCGCTGTGTCCGCCTCTGTGTCCTAGCTGTGTCCCGCTGTGTCCCCGTTGTTCCCCGGTTTGTCCCCACTGTAACCCGCTGTGTCCCTCGCTGTGTACCTCTGTGTCCCGCTCTGTCCTCGCTTTGTCCCTGCTATGTCCCGCTGTGTCCCTGCTGTGTCCGTGCTGTGTTCCACTCTCTCCCGCTGTGTGCAGCTCTGTGTCCTCCGCTGTGTCCCCCGCTGTGTCCCGCTGTGTCCCGCTGTGTACCCTGCAGTGTCCTGCTGTGTCCCCCGCTGTGTCCCGCTGTGTCCACACTGTGTCCTGCTGTGTCCCCGCTGTGTCCCCTGCTATGTCCCGCTGTGTCCCCGGCTGTGTCCCCTGCTGTGTCCCGCTCTTTCCCGCTGTGTCCCGCTGT
>NW_012319804.1:0-1756 GCF_000151885.1 Dipodomys ordii
GCGTCATACAGCGGGGACACAGTGGGACACAGTGAGGTACACAGTTTGGGGACACAACGGGACACAGCAGGGAACATAGGGAGAACATAGCGGGACCCAGCAGGACCCAGCGTCGTTACAGCGGAGACACAGCGGGAGACAGCGGGGTGCACAGCTGGGGACACAACGGAACACTGCGGGGGACACAGCAAGGACAAAGCGGGACAGAACGGTGCACAGCGGGGACACTGCGGGAACATAGTGGGACACAGCGGGGTAGCGGGACAAGGCGGGACAGTGTGGGACAGAGCGTGGGACACAGCGAGACACAGCGGGGACAAAACTGGACACAGCGGGTTACACAGAGGGACACAGCAGAGACACAGCGGGGAAACAGCGTGACACAAAAGGACACAGCGCGACACAGCGGGGGACACAGCGAGGACACAGCGGCACACAGTGGGGGAAACAGCAAGGACAGAGAGGGACACAGCGGGTGACACAGCAGGACATAGCAGGGGACAAAGCGGGGGACACAGCGGGACACAGAGGTACACAGCGGGGACACTGCGGGAACATAGTGGGACACAGCGGGACACAGCGGCAACACAGAGGGGACTCAGCGGGACAAAGCGGGGGAAACAGCGGTACACAGCGGGACACAGCGGGGGACAAAGCGGGGGACAGCGGAGACAGAGAGGGGACAAAGCGAGACACAGCGGTGACACAGCTGGACACAAGAGAGTACACAGCGGGACACAGCGGGCACACAGAGGGGACACAGCGGGACAGAGCGGGACACAGCAGGGACCGAGCGGGACATAGCGGGACACAGCGGAACACAGCGGGGGACACAGCGGGACACAGCGGGGGACCCAGCGAGGACACAGCGGGACACAGCGGGGGACACAGCTGGGGACACAGCGGGACACAGCGGGGAACACAGCGAGGACACAGCAGGACCCAGCAGGACACAGCATCGATACACCGGGGACACAGTGTTACACAGCGTGGTACCCAGCTGTGGACACAACGGGACAGAGTGGGGGCACAGCGAGACACTGCGGGACACAGCAGGGGACACAGCGGGACACAGCGCGACACAGCGGGGAACAGAGAGGGAGACAGCGGGGGACACAGCGAGGACAAAGTGGGACACAGCGGTGACACAGCGGGGACTCAGTGGGGGACGCAACGGGGGACAAAGAGGGACACCACGGAACACAGCGGGACACAGCGGGAAACAGCAGTGACCCTGCGGGGACACGGTGGGACACAGCGGGGGACACATCGCGACACAGCGGGGGACAGAGCGAGGACACATTGGGACACATTGGGACACAGCGGGACTCAGCGGGGGACACAGCTGTACACAGTGGGACAAAGCGGGAAACAGCGGGCACACAGCAGAGACACAGCCGGGGACACAGCGGGACACAGCGGGGGACACAGGGATGACACAGCGGGACACAGCGGGACCTAGCATTGATACAGCCGGGACTCAGTGGGACACAGTGGGGTACACAGCTGGGGACACAGGGAGGACACAGCAGGACACAGCGGGACACAGCTGGGGACACAGCGGGGACACAGCGGGACACAGCGGAACACAGCGGGAGACAAAGCCGGAGACAGCGGGGGACACAGCAAGGACACAGGGGGACACAGCGGCGACACAGAGGGGACTCAGCGGGGGAGACAGCGTGGGACAAAGTGGGACAACACGGGACACAGTGATACAGAGCGGGACACAGCGGGGACACTGCGGGACACAGCA
>NW_012319805.1:0-1756 GCF_000151885.1 Dipodomys ordii
GTCCCCACTGTGTCCAGCTGTGTCCCGTTTTGTCCCGCTGTGTCCCGCTGTGTCCCCACTTTGTCCCCTGCTTTGTCCCCGCTGTGTCCCGCTGTGTCCCGCTGTGTCCCCCGCTGTATGCCACTGTGTCCCCTGCTGTGTCCCCCGCTGTGTCCAGCTGTGTCCCGTTGTGTCCTTGCTGTGTCCCCGCTTTGTCCTGCTGTGTCCCTCTGTGTCCCCGCTGTCCCCCGCCGTGTCCCCTGCTGTGTCCCCTGCTGTGTCCTGCTGTGTCCCCGCTGTGTCTCGGCTGTGTCCCGCTGTGTCCCGTTGTGTCCCCGCTGTGTCCCCGCTGTGTCCCACTGTGTCCCCGCTGGGTCCCACTGTGTCCTGATATGTCCCCGCTGTGTCCCCGCTGTGTCCCTCTGTGTCCCTGGTATGTCCTAACTGTGTAACCGCTAAGTCCCTCTGTGTCCCCGCAGTGTCCCACTTTGTCCCCCGCTGTTTCCCAGCTTTGTCCCGCTGTGTCCCGCTGTGTCCCCGCTGTATCCCCGCTGTGTCTCCCTGCTGTCCCCCGCTGTGTCCCCACTGTGTTCCGCTGTATCCCCGCTGTGTCCTACTCTGTCCCCACTGTGTCGCGCTTTGTCCCGCTGTGTCCCCCGCTGTGTCCTGCTGTGTCCCCCGCTGTGTCCCTGCCGTTTCCCGCTGTGTCTTGCTGTGTCCGGCTCTGTCACCGCTGTCCCCCGCTGTGTCACCTGCTGTGTCCCCGCTGTGTCCAGCTGTGTCCCGTTTTGTCCCGCTGTGTCCCGCTGTGTCCCCGCTGTGACCCGCTGTGTCCTGCTGTGTCCCGATGTGTACCGCTGTGTCTGCCTCTGTGTACCCCGCTGTGTCCTGCTGTGTCCCCCGCTGTGTCTGCTGTGTCCTCGCTGTGTCCCTGCTGTTTCCCGCTGTTTCCCCCGCTGTGTCACCCGCTGTGTCCCCAGCTGTGTCCGGCTGTGTCCCGCTGTGTTCCCCTGTGTCCCCCCGCTGTGTTCTTTGGTGTGTCCCCCGCTGAGTCCTGCTCTGTCCCCCGCTGTTTACCGCTGTGTCCCCCACTCTGTCCCCCGCTGTGTCCTCGCTGTGTCCCCGCTCTGTCCCCCGCTGTATACTGCTGTGTCCCCGCTGTGTCCGGGCTGGGTCCCGCTGGGACCTGGTGTGTCCCCGCTGTGTCCCTGGTGTGTCCTCGCTGTGTAACTGCTATGTCCCTCTGTGTCCCCGCTGTGTCCCACTGTGTCCCACAGTGTCCCCCTATGTCCCCGCTGTGTCCCCATTGTGTTCTAGCTGTGTCCCACTGTGTCCCCGTTGTTCCCCGGTTTGTCCCCACTGTCCCCCGCTGTGTCCCTCGCTGTGTACTCGCTGTCCCGCTCTGTCCTCGCTTTGTCCCCCCTATGTCCTGCTGTGTCCTTGCTGTGTCCGTGCTGTGTTCCACTCTCTCCCGCTGTGTGCAGCTCTGTGTCCTCTGCTATGTCCCGCTGTGTCCCGCTGTGTCCCGCTTTGTCCCCCGCTGTGTCCCTGCTGTGTCCCTTTGTGTCCCGCTGTGTCCCGCTGTGTACCCTGCAGTGTCCTGCTGTGTCCTCCGATGTGTCCAGCTGTGTCACGCTGTGTCCCCGGCTGTGTCCCCTGCTGTGTCCCGCTCTTTACCGCTTTGTCCCCCTGTGTCCTTGCTGTGTCCCCATTTGTGTCCCGCTGTGTCCTCGCTGGGTCCCCTGCTGTGTCCCGATGTGTCCCCATGTGTCACTGA
>NW_012319806.1:0-1756 GCF_000151885.1 Dipodomys ordii
CTGCTTCTGCTTCTTCTGTTTCTCGTGCCTGAATTTCTGGTTCTACTTCTTCTGCTGCTTCTCCTTCTGCTTCTGCTTCTCCTTCTGCTTCTGTTTCTGCTTCTTCTCTTTCGGCTTCTCCTGCTTCTGTTTCTTGTCCTCCTCCTATTTCTCTTTCTGCTTCTTATTCTGCTTCTGCTTCTCCTCCTTCTCCTTCACCTACTTCTGTTTCTCTTTCAGCTTCTGCTTCTTCTGCTTCTCCTGCTTCTCCTTCTGCATCTCCTTCTGCTTGTGCTTGTCCTTATGCTTCTTCTTCTGCCTCTGCTTCTCCTTCTCCTTCTTTTGCTTCTCTTTTTGCTTCTGCTTCTTCTGCTTTTGCTGCTTCTCCTTCTGCTTCTGCTTCTTCTGCTTCTCCTTCTGCATCTTCTTCTGCTTCTGCTTCTCCTTCTCCTTCTGCTTCACCTTCTGATTCTCCTTCTTCTTCTTCTGCTTTACCTGCTTCTCTTTCTGCTTCTCCTTCTGCTTCTCCTTCTGTTTCTCCTTCTCCTTCTTGTTCTTCTGCTTTTCCTTCTGCTTTTCCTACTGCTTCTGCTACAACTGCTAATGCTTCTACTTCTTCTGCTTCTCCTTCTGCTTTTGATTCTCTTTCTGCTTCTGCTTCTCCTTCTGCTTCTCATTCTGCTTCTCCAGATTCTGCTTCTTCTGCTTCTCCTGCCTCTCCTTCTGCTTCAGGTTCTGCTTCTGCTTCTTCGGATTCTTATGCTTCTGCTTCTCCTGCTTCTTCTGCTTCCCCTCCTTCTCTTTCTGCTTCTCCTTCTGCTTCTGCTTCTTGTCCTTTTCCTGTTTCTTCTGCTTGTTCTTCTCCTGTTTCTGCATTTCCTGCTTCTCCTTCTGCTGCTCTTTCTGTTTCTCCTGCCGCTTTTCCTTCTACTGCTCCTTCTTCTGCTTCTCTTTCTGCTTCTACTCCTGTTTCTCCTTCTCCTTCTCCTTCTAGTTCTTCTGCTTTTCCTTCTGCTTCTCCTTCTGCTTCTGAATCTTCTGCTTCTTCTGATACTGCCTCTGCTTCTTCTGTTTCTTCTGCTTCTCCTTCTGCTTTTGCTTCTCTTTCTGCTTCTGCTTCTCCTTCTGCTTCTCCAGATTCTGCTTCTTCTGCTTCTCCTGCTTCTCCTTCTGCTTCAGGTTCTGCTTTTGCTTTTTCGGCTTCTTCTGCTTCTGCTTCTTCTGCTGCTGCTTCTTCTGCTTCTCCTGTTTCTCTTTCTGCTTTTCCTTCTGTTTCTGCTTCTCCTTCTGCTTCTGCTTCTTCCCCTTCTTCTGTTTCTTCTGCTTCGGCTTCTCCAGCTTCTGCTTCTCCTGCTTCTCGTTCTGCTTCTCTTTCTGCTTCTCTTTCTCCTTCTCCTTGTCCTTCTCCTTCTTCTGCTTCTTCTTCTGCTTCTGCTTCTCCTTCTGCTTCTGCTTCTGCTTCAATTTCTCCTTCTGCTTCTCATTCTGCTTCTGCGCCTTCTGTTTCTTCTGCTTCTCCTGCTTCTTCTTCTGCTGCTACTCCTACTTCTCGTGCTGCTTCTCCTTCTGCGTCTCTTTGTGGTTCTGCTTATCCTTTTGCTTCTCCTACTCCTAATCCTTCTCTTTCACCTTCTCCTTCTTCTTCTTCTGCTTCTCCTGGTGCTTCTGCTTCTGCTTATTCTACTATTTCTGTTTCTTCTGCTTCTGCTTCAGATTGTGCTTCTTCTGTTTCTCCATCTGCTTCAAATTCTGCATCTGCATCATCGGCTTCTCCTGT
>NW_012319807.1:0-1756 GCF_000151885.1 Dipodomys ordii
TCATGTCCTTCTCCTGATACTTCTTCTGCTTCTCCTGTTTCTGCATCTCTTGCTTCTCCTTCTGCTGCTCTTTCTGCTTCTCCGGATGCATTTCCGTGTCCTGCTCCTTCTTCTGCTTCTCTTTCTGCTTCTCCTTCTGTTTCTCCTTCTCCTTCTCGTTCTTCTGCGTTTCCTTCTGCTTCTCCTTCTGCTTCTGCATCTTCTGCTTCTTCTGCTACTGCATCTGCTTCTTCTGTTTCTTCTGCTTCTCCTTGTGCTTCTCCTACGGCTTTTGCTTCTCTTTCTCCTTCTGCTTCTCCTTCTGGTTCTCCTTCTTCTCCAGATTCTGCTTCTTCTGCTTCTCCTGCTTCTCCTTCTTCTTCATGTTCTGCTTCTGCTTCTTCGGCTTCTTCTGCTTTTGCTTCTCCTGCTGCTGCTTCTTCTGCTTCTCCTGCTTCTCTTTCTGTTTTTCCTTCTGTTTCTGCTACTCCTTCTGCTTCTGCTTCTTCTCCTTCTTCTCTTTCTTCTGCTTCTGGTTCTCCTGCTTCTACTTCTCCTGCTTCTCGTTCTGCTTCACTTTCTGCTTCTCTTTCGGCTTCTCCTTCTCCTTCTCCTCCTTCTGCTTCTCCTTCTGCTTCTGCTTCTCTTTCTGCTTCTGCTTCTTCTGTTTCTCCAACTAATCCTTCTTCTTCTCCTTCAGTTTCTGGTTCTCTTTCTCCTTCTGCATCTCCTTCTGCTTCCCCTTCTGCTGCTCCTTCTCCTCCTTCTGTTTCTCCCTCTGCTTCTGCTTCTGCTTCTTATGCTTCTTCTTGTTCTTCTGCTTCTGCTTCTCCTGCTTCTGCTTCTTCTGCTTCTACTTCTCTTTCTGCTTCTTCTTCTCCTGCTTGTTTTTCTGCTTCTTCTACTGTTTCTCCTTCTGCTTCTCCTTCTGTTTCTCCTTCTCCTTCTCGTTCTTCTGCGTTTCCTTGTGCTTCTCCTTCTGCTTCTGCATCTTCTGCTTCTTCTGCTACTGCCTCTGCTTCTTCTGTTTCTTCTGCTTCTCCTTCTGCTTCTCCTTCTGCTTTTGGTTCTCTTTCTGCTTCTGCTTCTCCTTCTGGTTCTCCTTCTTCTTCTCCAGATTCTGCTTCTTCTGCTTCTCCTGCGTCTCCTACTTCTCGTGCTGCTTCTCCTTCTGCGTCTCTTTCTGCTTCTGCTTATCCTTTTGCTTCTTCTACTCCTAATCCTTCTGTTTGGCCTTCTCCTTCTTCTTCTTCTGCTTTTCCTGCTGCTTCTGCTTCTGCTTATTCTACTATTTCTGTTTCTTCTGCTTCTGCTTCAATTGTGCTTCTTCTGTTTCTCCTGCTTCAGATTCTGCTTCTGCTTCTTCGGCTTCTCCCGTTTCTTCTGCTTCTGCTTCTTCTACTTCTCCTGCTTCTCTTTCTGCTTCTCCTTCTGCTTCTCCTTCTGCTTCTGCTTCTGCTCTTCTCCTTCTTCTGTTTCTTTTGCTTCTGTTTCTTCTTCTTCTTCTTCTGTTTCTTCTGATTCTACTTCTGCTTCTCCTTCTTCTCCTCTTCTGCTTCTACTTCTGCTTCTTCTGCTTCTTCTGCTTCTCCTTCTTGTTCTCCTTCTGTTTCTGATTCTCTTTCTGCTTCTGCTTCTCCTTCTGCTTCTCCTTCTCCTTCTTCTGCTTCTCCCACTGCTTCTTCTTCTGCTTCTTTTGCTTATTCTTTTTCTTCTGCTTCTGCTTCTCCTGATTCTGCTTCTTCTGCTTCTACTGCTTCTCCTTACGCTTCTCCTC
>NW_012319808.1:0-1756 GCF_000151885.1 Dipodomys ordii
GACACAGCGGGTGGTTTAGCGGGACATGCGGGACACAGTGGGGAAACTGCGGGGGATAGCGGGGACACATGGGTGACACAGCGGGGGACAGCGGGGACATAGCAGGACACAATGGGACACAGCGGGGACACAGCGGGGGAAAGCGGGGACACAGCGTTACACAGTGAGGACACAGTGGGGAACAGCGGGGAACACAGCGTGATACAGCGGGGACACAGTGTTATACAGTGGGCCACAGCGGGGGACACAGTGGGACATAGCGGGACACAGAGGGACACAGCGAGAAACAGTGGTGACAAAGCAGGGACACAGCAGGACACAACGGGACACAGCGGGGGACATAAAGGCGGACACAGCGGGACACAGCGGGACACAGCGGGACACAGCGCGGGACACAGCGGGGACACAGTGGGACACAGCTGGGGACACAGCGGGGACACAGCGGGAAACAGCAGGACACAGCGGGACACAGTGGTACATAGGGGGACACAGCGGGACACAGCCGGTGACACAGCGGGGACTCAGCGGGGGACACAGTGGGACACAGCCAGACACAGCGGTAACAGAGCTGGGACACAGCGGGGAACACAGTGGGGACAAAGATGGGGACAGCAGGGAGACACAGCGGGACACAGTGGGACACAGGGGGACACAGCAGGAGACAGCCGGGGACACAGCGGGGACGCAGCAGGGGACACAGCGGGACACAGCCAGACACAGCGGTAACAGAGCTGGGACACAGCGGGGACACAGTGGAACACAGCGGGGGACACAGCGGGGACACAGCCGGGACACAGCGGTACACAGCAGGACAGAGCGGGGACACAGCGGGACACAGTGGGACACAGCTTGACACAGCGGGAGACACAACGGGACACAGCAGGGACAGAGCGGGACACAGCGGAGGACACAGCGGGGGACAAAGCGAGACACCACGGGACACAGCGGGACACAGTGGGGACACAGCGGGGACACAGCGGGGACACAGCGGGGACTCAGCAACGACACAGCGGGGGACACAGCGGGACACAGAGGGGGACACAGCGGGGACACAGCCGGGACACAGCGGTACACAGCAGGACAGAGCGGGGACACAGCGGGACACAGTGGGACACAGCTTGACACAGCGGGAGACACAACGGGACACAGCGGGGACAGAGCGGGACACAGAGCGGGACACAGCGGGGGACAAAGCGAGACACCACGGGACACAGCGGGACACAGCGGGGACACAGCAACGACACAGCGGGGGACACAGCGGGACACAGCGGGGGACACAGCAGGATACAAAGAGTCTGACACAGCAGGACACAGCGGGACACATCGGGGACACAGCAGGGACCCAGCGGGACACAGCTGGAAACAGCAGGGACAAAGTGAGAAGAGAGCGGGACACAGCGTCGAAAAAGCAGGGACACAGAAGGACGCAGGGTAGGAGAGGGGGACACAGAGGGACACAGCGGGACACAGCGGGGCACATAGCGGGGACACAGCGGGACACAGCGGGGACACAGCGGAGGACACAGCGCGGACACAGCCGGACACAACAGGGGACACAGCGAGGACATAGCGTGATACAGAGGGAGACACAGCGGGACACAGCGGGACACATCGGGGACACAGCGGGGACACAGCGGGACACAGCAGGCACACAGCGGGATACAGCGGGGGACAGAGCGGGACACAGAGTGGACACAGAGGGACACAGCGAGAAACAGCGGTGACAAAGCAGGGACACAGCAGGACACAGTGGTGA
>NW_012319809.1:0-1756 GCF_000151885.1 Dipodomys ordii
TCCCCCGCTGTATCCCGCTGTGTCCTCGCTGTGTCCCCAGCTGTGTCCCGCTGTGTCCCCCGCTTTGTCCCGCTGTGTCCCACTGTGTCCCCGCAGTGTCCCGCTGTGTCCCGCTGTGTCCCCGGTGTGCCCGCTGTGTCCCGCTGTGTACCCCGCTGTGTCCAGCTATGTCACCGCTGTGTCCCGCTGTGTCCCATCTCTGTCTCCGCTGTCCCCCGCTGTGTCCCCCACTGTGTGCCGCTGTGTCCCGCTACGTCCCGCGCTTCATCCCGCTTTGTCCCCCGCTGTGTTCCACTGTTTCCCGCTGTGTCCTCGCTGTGTCCCGTGGTGTCTCACTTTGTCCCCGCTGTGTCCCCAGCTGTGTGCCCGCTGTGTCCCGCTGTGTACCCCGCAGTGTCCAGCTGTGTCACCGCTGTGTCCCGCTGTGGCCCATCTCTGTCTCAGCTGTACCCCGCTGTGTCCCCCGCTGTGTTCCGCTGTGTCCCGCTGTGTCCCCGCTTTGTCCTGCTGTGTCTCCACAGTGTCCCCGCTGTGTCCCGCTGTGTCACACTGTGTCCCGTGGTGTCCCACTTTGTCCCCCGCTGTGTCCTCCGCTGTGTCCCCCGCTGAGTCCCCTCTGTATCGACGCTGTGTCCCGCTGTTTCCCGCTGTGTCCTCGCTGTGTTCCCCGCTGTGTCCCGCTGTGTTCCCCGTTGTTTCCACCACTGTGTCCTCGCTGTGTCCCCCGCTGTGTCCCGCTGTGTCCTCGCTGTGTCCCCCGCTATGTCCAGCTGTGTCCCCCGCTGTGTCCCCCGCTATGTCCAGCTGTGTCCCCCGCTGTGTCCCGTTGTGTCCGACTGTGTCCCGCTCTGTCCCCACTGTGTCCCGCTGTGTCCCGCTGTGTCACCTCTGTGTGCCCGCTGTGTCCCGCTGTGTACCCCACTGTGTCCAGCTGTGTCCTTTTGTGTAACACTGTTTCCCTCTGTGTCCCTGCTGTGTCCCTCTGTGTACCCCGCTGTGTCCAGCTTTGTCCCCGCTGTGTCTCGCTGTGTCCCATGCTCTGTCCCACACTGTGTCCCGCAGTGTCCCCCACTGCGTCCCGCTGTGTCCCCCGCTGTCTCCCACTTTGTCCCACGCTGTGTCCCCCTCTATCCCGCTGTGTCCTCACTCTGTCCCCCGCTGTGTCCCGCTGTGTCCCCGCTGTGTCCCAAGCTGTGTCCCGCTGTGTTCTGCTGTGGCCTCGCTGTGTCCCCTGCTGTGTCCCATTGTGTCCCCAGCTGTGTAGCCCGCTGTGTCCCGCTGTGTGCCCGCTGTATCGACGCTGTGTCCCGCTGGGTCCCGCTGTGTGCCCCACTGTGACCCTCTGTGTCCCCAACTGTGTACCCTGCTGTGTAACGCTGTGTCCCGGCTGTATCGACGCTGTGTCCCGCTGGGTCCCGCTGTGTCCTGCTATGTCCCGCTGTGTACCCCGCTGTGTCCTGGTATGTTCCTGTACTGTCCCCGGTGTGTCCCGCTGTGTCCCACTGTGTTCCGTGGTGTTCCAGTTTGTCCCCGCTGTGTCTCGCTGTGTCCCACGCTCTGTTCCACACTGTGTCCCGCAGTGTCCCCCGCAGGGTCCCGCAGTGTCCCCCGCTGTGTCCTGCTGTGTCCCCCGCTGTGTCCCACTGTGTCCCCCGCTGAGTCCCCTCTGTGTCGCCGCTGTGTCCCCCTGTGTCCTCGCTGTGTCCCCCGCTGTCTCCCGCTTTGTCTCCCGCTGTGTTCCGCTGTGTCCCGCTGT
>NW_012319810.1:0-1756 GCF_000151885.1 Dipodomys ordii
GGTGTCCCGCTTGTCCCCCGCTGTGTCCCGCTGTGTCACTGCTGAGTCCCCGCTGGGTCCCGCTGTGTCTCGCTGTTTCCCGCTGTGTCCTCGCTTTGTCCCATGCTGTGTTCCGCTGTGTCCTCCCTGTGTCCCCCGCTGTATCCCGCTGTGTCCCCCGCTGTGCCCCGCAGTGTCCCGCTGAGTCCCGCTGTGTCCTCGCTGTGTCCAACTGTGTCCCTGCTGTTTCCACGCTGGGTCCTGCTGTGTCCCGCTGGGTCCCGCTGGGTCCCCCGCTTTGTCCCGCTGTGTCCCCGCAGTGTCCCCGCTGTGTCCCGCTGTGTCCCACTGTGTCCTGTGGTGTCCCGATTTGTCCCCCACTATGTCCCCTGCTGGGTCCCCGCTGTGTCCCTGCTGTGTCCAGCTGTGTCCTCCGCTGTGTCCCGCTGTGTCCCCCGCTGTGTCCTGCTGTGTCCCGCTGTGTCCTGCTGGGTCCCTCTGTGTCCCGCTGTGTCCCGCTGCGTCCCCGCTGTGTCCCGCTGTGTCCCGCTTTGTCCCCCAATGTGTCCCGCAGTGACCCCGCTGTGTCCCGCTGTGTCCCACTGTGTCCCGTGGTGTCCCGCTTTGTCCCCTGCTGTGTCCCCGGCTGAGTCTCGCTGTGTCCCCACTGTGTCCTCTCTGTGTCCCCCGCTGTGTCCTGCTCTGTTCCCCACTGTGTCTCCCGTTTTGTCCCTGTTGTGCCCCACTGTGTCCCGCTGTGTCCCGCTGTGTCCCGCTGTGTCCCCCACTGTGTCCCGTTGTGTCAACAGCTGTGTACCCCGCTGTGTCCCGCTGTGTCCCCGCTGTATCGTCGCTGTGTCCCGCTGGGTCCTGCTGTGTCTCTCTCTGTGTTCCCCAATGTGTCCCGCTGTGTCTCCCGCTGTGTCCCTCGCTGTGTCCCCCGCTGTGTCCCGCTGTGTCCCGCTGTGTCCCCCGCTGTGTCCTTGCTGTGTCCCCGCTGTGTCCTGCTGGGTCCCACAGTGTCCCCCGCTGAGTCCGGTTGTGTCACCGCTGTGTCCCGCTGTGTCCCCACTCTATCGACGCTGTGTCCCGCTGTGTCCTCTCTTTGTTCCCCGCTGTGTCCCGCTGTGTCCCCCGCTGTGTCTCTCGCTGTGTCCCGCTGTGTCCCCAGCTGTGTCCGGCTGTGTCCCGCTGTGTCCCCCGCTGTGTCCTTGCTGTGTCCCCGCTGTGTCCCGCTGTGTCCTGCAGTGTCCCCAGAAGTGTCCCGCTGTGTCACCGCTGTGTCCCGCTTTGTCCTCGCTGTGTCCCCCGCTGTGTCCCGCTGTGTGCCTGCTGTGTACCCCGCTGTGTCCCTCTGTGTCCCCCGCTGTGTCCCGCTGTGTCCCGTGTTGTGTCCCCACTGTGTCACGCTGTGTTTTGCTGTGTCCGGCTGTGTCCTCGCTCTGTCTCCCTCAGTGTCCAGCTGTGTCTTCCCTGTGTCCCCCGCTGTGTCCCGCTGAGTCCCCTGCTGTGTCCCGCTGTGTCCCGCTGTGTCACGCTCTGTCCCCTCTGTGTCCCTCTGTGTCCAGCTCTGTCCCTGTTGTGTGTCCGCTGTGCCCCGCTGTGTAACCTTCTGTGGCCAGCTGTGTCCCCTCTGTGTCCCGCTGTGTTCCTTCTCTTTCCCCCGCTGTCCACTGCTCTGTCCCCCGGCTGTGTCCCGCAGTGTCTCCGCTGTGTCCCGCTGTATCATACTGTGTCCCGTGGTGTCCCGCATTTTCCCCTCAATGTCCCCTGCTGA
>NW_012319811.1:0-1756 GCF_000151885.1 Dipodomys ordii
TGTCCCGCTGTGTCCCGCTGTGCCCACACTGTGTCCCGTTGTGTCCACAGCTGTATACCACGCTGTGTAACGCTGTGTCCCCGCTGTATCTACGCTGTTCCTCGCTGTGTCCCGCTGTGTCCCCCGCTCTGTCCCCCGCTGTGTCCTCGCTGTGTCCCCAGCTGTGTCCCACTTTGTCCTAGCTGGGACCCCGCTGGGTCCCGCTGTGTACCCCGCTGTGTCCCACTGTGTTCCGCTGTGTCCCGCTCTGTCCCTGCTGTGTCCCGCTGTGTCCCGCTGTGTCCCCCTGTGTGCGCGCTGTGTCCCGCTATGTACTCCGTTGTGTCCAGCTGTTTCACCGCTTTGTCCCCCGCTTTGTCCCGCTGTGTCCCGATGTGTACTCGGTGCCTCCACCGCTGTGTCCCGCTGTGTCCCCCGCTGTGTCCCGCTGTGTCCCGCTCTGTCCCTGCTGTGTCCCGCTGTGCCCTGCTGTGTCGTCGTTGTGTCCCCCGCTGTCTCCCGCTCTGTCCCTCGCTTTGTCACACGATTTGTCCTTGCTTTGTCCCACTGTGTCCCGCTGTGTCCCGCTGTCTCCCCAGTGTGTCCCGTGGTGTCCACAGCTGTGTAACACGCTGTGTAATGCTGTGTACCCGCTGTATCGACGCTGTGTCCCACTGGGTCCCGCTGTGTCCTCGCTGTGTTCCCCGCTGTGTCCCGCTGTGTACCCCTCTGTGTCCCCTGCTGTGTCCCGCATTGTCCCGCTGTGTACTGCTGTGTCGCCTGCTGAGTCCCGCTGTGTCGCGTGCTTGAGTCCCGCTGTGTCCCCGCTGTGTCCCAATGTGTCCTCGCTGTGTCCCCCGCTGTGTCCCACTGTGTCCCAACTGTGTCCCCCGCTGTGTCCCGCTGTGTCCTGCTGTCTCCCCCTCTGTGTCCCCCGATGTGTCCCTCTGTGTCCCCCGCTTTGTCACCGCTGTGTCCCGTTGTGTCCTCGCTGTGTCCCCCTCTGTCTCCCGCTCTGTCCCCCGCTGTGTCTCACGCTTTCTCCCCGCTGTGTCCAACTGTGTCCCGCTGTGTCCCGCTGTGCCCCCACTGTGTCCCGTTGTGTCTACAGCTGTGTACCACGCTGTGTAACACTGTGTCCCCGCTGTATCGACGCTGTGTCCTGCTGGGTCCCTCTGTGTCCTCGCAGTGTTCTCCGCTGTGTCCCGCTGTGTCCCCGCTGTGTCCCCCGCTGTGTCCTCTCTGTGTCCCCCAACATATCCCGCTGTGTCCTCGATGGGTCCCCCGCTGTGTCCCGCTGTGTCACACTGTGTCCCATGGTGTCCTGCTGTGTCTTTGCTGTGTCCCCCGCTGTCCCCCACTTTGTCCCTAGCTGTGTCCCGCTGTGTCCCGCTGTTTCCTCGCTGTGTCCCCCGCTGTGTCCCGCTGTGTCCTTGCTGTGTCCCCCCTTGTGTTTCGCTGTTTCCTTGCTGTGTCCTCCCCTGTGTGCCGTTGTGTCCCCAGCTGTGTACCCCGTTGTGTCCCGCTGTGTCCCCGCTGTATCAACGCTGTGTCCCGCTGTGTCCTCGCTGTGTATCGCTCTGTACCCCTCTGTGTCCCCCGCTGTGTCCCGTTGTGTCCCGCTGTGTACTGCTGTGTCCCCCACTGAGTCCCGCTGTGTCCACCCTGTGCCCCCGCTTTGTCTCTCTTTGTCCCGCTGTGTCCTCGCTGTGTTCCCCGCTGTGTCCCGCTGTGTCCCCCACTGTGTCCCCCGTTGTGTCCCGCTGTGTCCCGCTGT
>NW_012319812.1:0-1756 GCF_000151885.1 Dipodomys ordii
CAGTGGGAGACACAGAGGGGACTCAGCGGGGGACACAGCGGGGGACAAAGCGGGACACCATGGGACACAGTGTGACACAGCGGAACACAGCGGGGACACTGTGCGGACACAGCGGGACAAAGCGGGGGATCAGCGGGACACAGCGGGACACAGCAGGGAACACAGCGGGGGACAGCGAAGACAGAGAGGGGACACAGCGGGACACAGCGGTGACACAGCTGGACACAACAGAGTAAACAGCGGGACACAGCGGGCACACAGGAGAGACACATCGGGACACAGCGGGACACAGCAGGGACCGAGCGGGACACAGCGGGACACAGCGGGACAGAGTGGGGGACACAGCGGGACATAGCGCGGGACACAGCGAGGACACAACGGGGAACACAGCGGAGGACACAGCGGGACACAGCGGGGAACACAGCGAGGACACAGCGGAACCCAGCGGGACACAGCGTCGATACAGCGGGGACACAGCGTTACACAGCGTGGTACACAGCAGTGGACACAACGGGACACAGTGGGGGCACAGCGGGACACAGCGGGACACAGTGGGCAACAGCGGGGACAAAGCATGAGACACAGCGGGGGACAGATCGGGAGACAGCGGGGGACACAGAGAGGACAAAGCGGGACACAGCGGTGACACAGCGGGGGACACAGTGGGACACAGCGGGAAACACAGCGAGGACACAGCAGGACCCAGTGGGACACAGCGTCGATACAGCGGGGACACAGCGGGACACAGCGGGGTACACAGCTGGGGACACAACGGGTCACAGAGAGAGACACAGCGAGGACACAGCGGAACACAGCGCAGGACACAGCCAGGATACAGCAGGACCCAGCGAGACACAGCGGGACACAGCGGGCGACACAGCGGGACACAGCAGGGGACAAGCTAGGACACACCAGGACACATCTTGACACAGCGGGTACAGAGCGGGGACACAGCGGGGGACACAGCGGGACAGAGAGGGGACACAGAGGGGGAACAAGTGGTACTCAGCGGGACACAGCGGAGGACAGAGCGGGACACAGTGTTGGACACAGCGGGGACACAGCGGGTCACAGCGGTGGACACAGATGACACACAGCGGGACACAGCGGGACACAGCTGGACACAGCAGTGACACAGCGGGGACACAGCGTGTGACACAGCGGGGAACACAGAGGGACACAGCGGGACACATCGGGGGACAGCGGAGACAGAGCAGTGACACAACAGGACACAGCGGGGACAAAGCGGGACACAACAGCCTCACAACGTGGGACACAGCGAGACACAGCGGTGACACAGCAGGACACAGCGGGGAAACAGCAGGGGACACAGCGGGGGACACAGCGGTGGACAGCGGGGCACACCTGGGGCAACGGTGACACAACGGGAACACAGAGGGGGACACAGCGGGACACAGCAGGGAAACAGTCGGGGACACAGCGGGGGACACTGCGGGGACACAGCGGAGACACAGCGGAGGAAACAGCTTGACACAGCGGGACACAGCAGGGACTCAGCGGGACACAGCGGTGACACAGCAGTGACACAGCGGGACACAACGGGGACACAGCGGGACACAGCAGGTCCACAGCGGGGGACACAGCGGGGAATTCATTGGGACATAGCGGGACACAGCAGTGGACAGCGGGGACACAGCGGGACACAGCGGGGACACAGCGGTGGACACAGAGGGGACACAGCTTGGGACACAGCGGGGGACACAGCGGGGGACAGAGCGTGAGACACATTCGTGAT
>NW_012319813.1:0-1756 GCF_000151885.1 Dipodomys ordii
GTCCCACTGTGTTCTGCTGTGTCCCAGGCTGTGTCCCCCGCTGTGTCTCGCTCTTTCCCGCTGTGTCCCGCTGTGTCCTTGCTGTGTCCCCATTTGTGTCCCGCTGTGTCCTCTCTGTGTACCCCGCTGTGTCCCGCTGTGTCCCATGTGTCACACTGTGTCCTCTCTGTGTAACCCTCTGTGTCCCACTGTGTCCTCGCTGTGTCCCACACTGTGTCCCCACTGTGACCCGCTGTGTCACTAATGTGGCCCTACTGTGTCCCGCTGTGTCCCGCTGTGTCCCCGATGTCCCCCGCTGTGTTCCGTTGTGTCCCCGCTGTCTGCATGTGTGTCCCCGCTGTCCCCCGCTCTGTCTGCCTCTATGTCCCGCTGTGTCCTCGCTGTGTCCCCAGGTGTGTCCCGCTGTGTCCCCCGCTGTGTCCCCCACTGGGTCCCGCTGTGTCCCCCGCGGTGTCTCGCTGTGTCCCCCGCTGTGTTCCCCTCTGTGTCCTGCTGTGTCAGGCTGTGTCCCGCTGTGTACTCGCTGTGTCCCTCTGTGAACCCCTCTATATCCTGCTCTGTCCCCCGCTGTGTCCCGCTGTGTCCCTGCTGTATCCCCGATGTGTCCCACTGTGTACCCCGCTGTGTCCCGCTCTGTCCCGCTGTGTCCCCCGCTGTGTTCCCCTCTGTGTCCTGCTGTGTCAGGCTGTGTCCCGCTGTATACTCGCTGTGTCCCCGCTGTGTCCCGCTGTGTCCTCGCTGTGTCCCAGCTGTGTCCCTCTGTGTTCCCGTTGTTCCCCGGTTTGTCCCCACTGTCCCCCGCTGTGTCCCTCGCTGTGTACCTCTGTGTCCCGCTCTGTCCCCGCTTTGTCCCCGCGATGTCCCGCTGTGTCCCCGCTGTGTCCCGCTGTATCCCAATGTTTCCCCGTTGTGTCCCGATGTGTACCGCTGTGTCTGCCTCTGTGTACCCCGCTGTGTCCTGCTGTGTCCTCGCTGTGTCCCCCGCTGTTTCCCGCTGTTTCCCCCGCTGTGTCACCCGCTGTGTCCTTTGATGTGTCCCCAGCTGAGTCCCGCTTTGTCCCCGCTGTTTACCGCTGTGTCCCCCACTGTGTCCCCCGTTGTGTCCCCGCTGTGTCCCCGCTCTGTCCCGCTGTGTCCCGCTGTGTCCCTCTGTGTCCCCGCTGTTTCCCACTGTGACCCCCGCGCTGTCCTGTTGTGTCCCCGTTGTCCACCGGTGTGTCCCCTCTGTCCCCCGCTGTGTCCCGCTGTGTCCCGATGTGTCCCGCTGTGTGGCCGCTTTGTCACTGCTGTGTCTCGCTGTGTCCCGCTGTGTCCATGCTGTGTCCCGTCCTGTCCCAGGTTGTTTCCTGCAGTGTCCCCCACTGTGTTCCGCTGTGTCACTGCTGTGTCCCGCTGTGTCCCCCGCTGTGTCCCGGATGTGTCCCGCTGTGTCCCCGCTGTGTCCCCGCTGTGTCCCGCTGTGTCCTCCGCTGTGTTCCCCTCTGTGTCCTGCTGTGTCCGGCTGTGTCCCACTGTGTTCTCTCTGTGTCCCCGCTGTGTCCCTCGCTGTGTACCTCTGTGTCCCGCTCTGTCCTCGCTTTGTCCTCGCGTTGTCCCGCTGTGTCCCCGCTGTGTCCCTGCTCTGTTCCACTCTCTCCCGCTGTGTGCGGCTCTGTGTCCGCTGCTGTGTCCCCCGCTGTGTCCCGCTGTATCCCGGTGTGTCCAAACATTTGTCCCCCGCTGTGTCCCGCTGTTTCCCACTGTGCCCCTGCTGTGT
>NW_012319814.1:0-1756 GCF_000151885.1 Dipodomys ordii
TCAAGCAGGGCACAGCGGGACACAGCAGGGACAGAGCGGGACACAGCGGGACACAGCGGGGGACACAGCGGGACACAGCGGGGGACGCAGCGAGGACACAGCGAGACAAAGCGGGACAAAGCAGGGGACACAGCGGTTAACAGCTGGACACAACGGAGTACATAGCAGGACACAGCACACACAGGGGGACACAGCGGGACACAGCGGGACACAGCAGGGACAGAGCGGGACACAGCGGAACACAGTGGGACACAGCGGGGGACCCAGCGGGACCCAGCGGGGGACCCAGTGAGGACACAGCGGGACACAGCTGGGGACACAGCGAGGACACAGCGGGGGACACAGCGGGGGACACAGCGGGACACAGCGAGGAACAGCGTAGATACAGCGGGGACACAGCGTTACACAGTGTGGTACACAGCTGTGGATACAACGGGACACAGTGTGGGCACAGCGGGACACAGCGGGTCACAGTGGGACACAGCGGGGACAAAGCGTGAGACACAGCGGGAGACAGAGTGGGAGACAGCGGGGGACACAGCGGGGACACAGCGGGGACTCAGCGGGGTCACAGCGGGATACAGCGGGACACAGAGTGACACAGCGGGACACAGCAGAGGACACAGCGGGACACAGCGGAGGACAGAGCGACGACACAGCAGGACACAGCGGGGACACAGGGGGACTCAGCAGGGTTACAGCAGGACACAACGGGACACAGCAGGACACAGCGTGACACAGCGGGGACACAGCAGGACAGAGCGTGACACAGCGAGGACACATTGGGACACAGCGGGACACAGAGGAACTCAGCGGGAGACACAGCAGTACACAGCGGGAAACAGTGTGACACACCGGGGAGGCAGCAGGGACACAGTGGGGGACACAGCAGGACACAGCGGGTCACAGCGGGGGACACAGCGGGACACAGCGGGGGACACAGCGAGGACACAGCGGGACACAGATGCGACACAGAGGGGACTCAGTGGGGGACACAGCGGGGGACAAAGCAGGACACCACGGGACAGTGTGACACAGCGGGACACAGCGGGGACACTGCACGGACACAGCGGTACAAAGCAGGGGACACAGCGGGGACTCAGAGGGGGACACAGCGGTACACAGCGTGGGACAGAGTGAGGACACATTGGAACACAGCGGGGACACAGCGGGACTCAGCGGGGGACACAGCATTACACAGCGGGACACAGCGGGACACAGCGGGGACACAGCAGGGACACAGCGGGGGACACAGCGGGAAACAGCGCGGGACACAGAGGGGTACACAGCGGGGAAAACAGTGAGGCCAAAGCAGAACACAGCGTGAGACAGAGCGAGGACACAGCGGGACACAACGGGACACAGCGGAACACAGCTTGGGACACAGCGAGGACAAAGCGGGACACAGCGGGACACAGCGGGGACACACCAGGGACACAGCAGGGACACAGCGGCGGACACAGCGGGGGACTCAGCGGGACACAACGGGGAACACAGCTGGGGACACAACGGGACACAGCAGTGGACACAGCAAGGACACAGCGGGACACAGCGGGGACACTGCGGGAACATAGAGGGACACAGCGGGATACCGAACGGGACACAGCAGCGTCACAGAGTGGTACACAGCGGGACACAGCGGGAAACACAACGAGGTCACAGCGGGGGAAAAGCGGGACAACACGGGACACAGTGTGACACAGCGGGACACAGCGGGACACAGCGGGACACAGCGGGGGACACAGCGGGGGACAGA
>NW_012319815.1:0-1755 GCF_000151885.1 Dipodomys ordii
CTGCTTCTTCTACTTCTGCTTCTTCTGATTTTCCTACTTCTCCTTCTCTCTTTTGCTTCTCCTTCTTTTGATACTTCCTATTCTTCTTCTTGTTATTCTTCTTCTTGTTGTTCTTCGTCTTCATCTTGTTCTTCTTCATCATCTTCTTCTTCTTCTTCTTCTTCTTCTTCTTCTTCTTCTTCTTCTTCTTCTTCTTCTTCTGCTTCTGCTTCTGCTTCTGCTTCTGCTTATTATTCTTCTGCTTCTCCTTCTCCTTCTTCTGTTTCTCCTTCTCCTTCTGCTTCTCCTTCTGCTTCTGCTTCAATTTCTCCTTCTTCTGCTTCTCATTCTGCTTCTTCTTCTGCTTCCCATGCTTCTGCTTCTTCCGCTTCTCCTTCTGCTTCTCCTTCTTCTTCTCCTTCTGCTTAGCATTCTGCTTCTCCTACTCATAATCCTTCTCTTTCTCCTTCTATTCTTTTCCTCCTGCTTCTCCCTGTGCTTCTCCTTCTCCTTCTTCTTCTTCTTCTTCTTCTTCTTCTTCTTCTTCTTCTTCTTCTTCTTCTTCTTCTTCTTCTTCTTCTTCTTCTTCTTCTTCTTCTTCTTCTTCTCCTTCTCCTCCTCCTCCTCCTCCTCTTCCACGTCCTCCTCCTCCTCCTCCTCCTTCTTCTTTTTCTTCTTCTTCTCTTCTTCTTCTTCTTCTTCTGCTTCTTCTTCTTCTATTTCTGCTTTGCCTTCTCCTTCTCCTTCTACTTCTCCTTCTGCTTCTCCTTCTGCTTCTGCTTCTGCTTCTTCTGCTTCTTCTATTTCTACTGCTTCTGTTTCTCCTGCTTCTGCTTCTTCTGCTTGTCCTGCTTCTCCTTCTTCTTCTCCTTCTCCTTCGATTTCTCCTTCTTCTGCTTCTCTTTCTGCTTCTGAGTATGCATCTTCTGTTTCTTCTGCTTCTGCTTCTCCTGCTTCTGCTTCTTCTGCTTATCCTTCTGCGTGTCCTACTCCTAATCCTTCTCTTTCTCCTTCCCCTTCTCCTTCTTCTGCTTCTCATTCTGCTTCTGCTTCTCCTTATACTTCTGCTTCTCCTTCTGTATCTCATTCCGCTTCTGCTTCTCCTTCTTATGCTTCTCCTTCTTCTGCTTCTCCTTCTGCTTCTTCTACTTCTGCTTCTTCTGATTTTCCTACTTCTCCTTCTCTTTCTGCTTCTCCTTCTTTTGATACTTCCTATTCTTCTTCTTGTTGTTCTTCTTCTTGTTGTTCTTCTTCTTAATCTTGTTCTTCTTCTTCTTCTTCTTCTTCTTCTTCTTCTTCTTCTTCTTCTGCTTCTGCTTCTGCTTCTGCTTATTATTCTTCTGCTTCTCCTTCTCCTTCTTCTGTTTCTCCTTCTCCTTCTGCTTCTCCTTCTGCTTCTGCTTCAATTTCTCCTTCTTCTGCTTCTTATTCTGCTTCTTCTTCTGCTTCCCATGCTTGTGCTTCTTCCGCTTCTCCTTCTGCTTCTCCTTCTTCTTCTCCTTCTGCTTAGCATTCTGCTTCTCCTACTCCTAATCCTTCTCTTTCTCCTTCTATTCTTTTCCTCCTGCTTCTCCCTGTGCTTCTCCTTCTCCTTCTCCTTCTCCTTCTTCTTCTTCTTCTTCTTCTTCTTCTTCTTCTTCTTCTTCTTCTTCTTCTTCTTCTTCTTCTTCTTCTTCTTCTTCTTCTTCTTCTTCTTCTTCTTCTCCTTCTCCTCCTCCTCCTCGTTGTCCTCCTCCTCCTCCTCCACCTCCTCCTTCTACTTCTTCTTCTTCTTAT
>NW_012319816.1:0-1755 GCF_000151885.1 Dipodomys ordii
TACTTCTTCTGTTTCTTCTGCTTCTCCTTCTACTTTTGATTCTCTTTCTGCTTCTGCTTCTCCTTCTGCTTCTCATTCTGCTTCTCCAGATTCTGATTCTTCTGCTTCTCCTGCTTCTCCTTCTGCTTCAGGTTCTGCTTCTGCTTCTTCGGATTCTTATGCTTCTGCTTCTCCTGCTTCTGCTTCTTCTGCTTCCCCTCCTTCTCTTTCTGCTTCTCCTTCTGCTTCTGCTTCTTGTCCTTCTCCTGTTTCTTCTGCTTGTTCTTCTCCTGTTTCTGCATTTCCTGCTTCTCCTTCTGCTGCTCTTTCTTTTTCTCCTGCCGCTTTTCCTTCTACTGCTCCTTCTTCTGCTTCTCTTTCTGCTTCTACTCCTGTTTCTCCTTCTCCTTCTCCTTCTAGTTCTTCTGTTTTTCCCTCTGCTTCTCCTTCTGCTTCTTCTTTTTCTTCTGCTACTGCTTCTCCTGCTTCTGCTTCCTATGCTTCTATTGCTTCTTCTTCTGGTTCTGCTTCTTCTGCTTCTACTTCTCTTTCTGCTTCTGCTTCTCCTGCTTGTTTTTCTGCTTCTTCTGCTGCTTCTCCTTCTGCTGCTTCTTTTCCTACTCCTTGTGCTTCTCTTTTTGCTTCTCCTTCTGCTTCTGCTTCTGCTTCTTCTGTTTCTCCAGCCTGAATTTCTGGTTCTACTTCTTCTGCTGCTTCTCCTTCTGCTTCTGCTTCTCCTTCTGCTAATGTTTCTGCTTCTTCTGCTTCTTCTCTTTCGGCTTCTCCTGCTTCTGCTTCTTGTCCTTCTCCTGCTTCTCTTTCTGCTTCTCATTCTGCTTCTGCTTCTCCTTCTGCTTCTCCTCCTTCACCTTCTCCTACTTCTGCTTCTCCTTCAGCTTCTGCTTCTTCTGCTTCTCCTGCTTCTCCTTCTGCATCTCCTTCTGCTTGTGCTTTTCCTTATGCTTCTGCTTCTGCTTCTCCTTCTCCTTCTTTTGCTTCTCCTTTTGCTTCTGCTTCTTCTGCTTTTCCTGCTTCTCCTCCTGCTTCTGTTTCTTCTGCTTCTCCTGCTTCTCCTTCTGCATCTTCTTCTGCTTCTACTTCTCCTTCTTCTGCTTCTCCTTCTGATTCTCCTTTTGCTTCTTCTTCGTCTGCTTTACCTGCGTCTCTTTCTGCTTCTCCTTCTGTTTCTCCTTCTCCTTCTTGTTCTTCTGCTTTTCCTTCTGCTTCTGCTACAACTGCTTCTGCTTCTACTTCTTCTGTTTCTTCTGCTTCTCCTTCTGCTTTTGATTCTCTTTCTGCTTCTGCTTCTCGTTCTGCTTCTTATTCTGCTTCTTCAGATTCTGCTTCTTCTGCTTCTCCTGCTTCTCCTTCTGCTTCAGGTTCTCCTTCTGCTTCTTTACATTCTTATGCTTCTGCTTCTCCTGCTTCTGCTTCTTCTGCTTTCCCTCCTTCACTTCCTGCTTCTCCTTCTGTTTCTGCTTCTCCTTCTGCTTCTGCTTCTTGTCCTTCTTGTGTTTCTTCTGCTTCTGCTTCTCAAGTTTCTGCATCCCTGCTTCTCCTTCTGCTGCTCTTTCTGCTTCTCCTGCTGCTTTTCCTTCTCCTGCTCCTTCTTCTGCTTCTCTTTCTGCTTCTCCTTCTGTTTCTCCTACTCCTTCTCCTTCTCGTTCTTCTGCTTTTCCTTCTGCTTCTGCATCTTCTGCTTCTTCTGCTACTGCCTCTGCTTCTTCTGTTTCTTCTGCTTCCCCTTCTGCTTCTCCTTCGCTTTGCTTCTCTTTC
>NW_012319817.1:0-1755 GCF_000151885.1 Dipodomys ordii
CGCTGTGTCCCGCTGTGTCCAGCTGGGTCCCTGCTGTATCCACGCTGGGTCCCGCTGGGTCCTGTTCTGTCATCCCTGTGTCCCCTGCTGTGTCCCGCTCTGTCTCTGCTGTGTCCCCGCTGTGTCCCGCGTTGTCCAGCTGTGTAGTGCTGTGTCCCCCGCTGAATCACGCTGTGTCCCAATGTGTCCCAATGTGTCCTCGCTCTGTCCCCCGCTATGTCCCGCTGTGTCCTCCCTGTGTCCCCCGCTGTGTCCCGCTGTGTCCCGCTGTGTCCCCCGCTGTGTTCCCTGCTATGTCCCGCTGTGTCCCCCACTGTGTCCCACTGTGTCCTTGCTGTATCCCATGCTGTGTGCCGCTGTGTCCTCGATGTGTCCCCCGCTGTGTCCCGCTGTGTCCTGCTGTGTCACGCTGTTTCCCCGCTGCGTCCCCACTGTGTCCCTCTGTGTACCCCGCTGTGTCCAGCTTTGTCCCAGCTGTGTCTCGCTGTGACCCACGCTCTGTCCCCCACTGTGTCCCGCTCTGTCACCCTCTGTGTCCCGCTGTGTCCCCCGCTGTGTCCCACTGTGTCCCCGCAGTGTCACTGCTGTTTCCTGCTGTGTCCCGCTGTGTTCCGTGGTGTCCCTCTTTGTCTCCCGCTGTGTCCCCCGCTGAGACCCCGCTGTGTCAACGCTGTGTCCCCCTGTGTCCTGGCTGTGTCCCCCGCTGTCTCCAGCTCTGTACCCCGCTGTGTCTCATGCTTTGTCCCCGCTGTGTCCCACTGTGTCCCGCTGTGTCCCGCTGTGCCCCCACTGTGTCCCCGCTGTGTCCCTGCTGTGTCCCCCGCTGTGTCCCGCTGTGTCCCGCTTTTGTCCCTGCTGTGACCCTCTCTGTCCCCGCTGTATTGACGCTGTGTCCCGGTGTGTCCCGCTGTGTCCACGCTGTGTTCCGGCTGTGTCCCGCTGTGTACCCTCTGTGTCCCCCGCTGTGTCCCGCTGTGTCCCCTCTCTGTCCCCTGCTGTCCCCCGCTGTGTCCCCCGCTGTGTGCGCTGTGTTTCCCGCTGTGTCCCGCTGTGTACCCTTTCTGTGTCCCCCGCTGTGTCCCGCTGTGTACCCCGCTGTGTCCAGCTGTGTCCTCGTTGTGTCCCCCGCTGTCTCCTGCTTTGTCCCACGCTGTGTCCCGCTGTGACCCGCTGTGTCCTCGCTGTGTCCCCCGCTGTGTCCCGCTGTGTCCCCACTGTGTCCACTGCTGTGTCCCGCTGTGTACCCCGCTGTGTCCCGCTATGTTCCCGCAGTGTCCCCGCTGTGTCCCGCTGTGTCCCACTGTGTCCCGTGGTGTCCCAATTTGTCCCCCGCTGTGTCCCCCGGTGAGTCCCCGCTGTGTCCCGCTGTGTCCCCTCTGGTTCCAGCTGTGTATACTGCTGTGTCCCCGCTGTGTCCCGCTGTGTCCCGCTGTGTCCTCGCTGTGTCCCACGCTGTGTTCCACTGGGTCCTCGCTGTTTCCCGCGATGTGTCCCATTTTGTCCCCAGCTGTGTCCCCGCTCTGTCCCGCTGTATTCCCGCTGTATCGATGCTGTGTCCCGCTGTGTCCCGCTGTGTCCGCGCTGTGTTCCCGGCTGTGTCCCGCTGTGTACCCCTCTGTGTACCCCGCTGTGTCCCGCTGTGTCCCCTCTCTGTCCCCTGCTGTCCCCCGCTGTGTCCCCCGCTGTGTGTGCTGTGTCGCCAATGCTTTGTCCCGCTGTGCCCCTGCAGTGTCCCCGCTGTGTCCCACTGTGTCA
>NW_012319818.1:0-1755 GCF_000151885.1 Dipodomys ordii
GCGGGGGACACAGCAGGACACAGCGGGGGACACAGCGAGGACACAGCGGGACACAGCGGGGGACACAGCGAGGACACAGCGGGGGACACAGCGGGGGACACTGCGGGACACAGCAGGGAACACAGCGAGGACACAGCGAGACCCAGCGGGACACAGCGTCGATACAGCGGGGATACAGCGTTACACAGTGTGGTACACATCTGAGGACACAAGAGGACACAGTGGGGTGCACAGCGGGACACAGCGGGACACAGTGGGACAAAGCAAGGACAAATCGTGAGACACAGCGAGGGACAGAGCGGGAGACAGCGGGGGACACAGCGAGGACACAGCAGGGCACAGCAGGACACAGCAGGGACAGAGCGGGACACAGCGTGACACAGAGGGACACAGCGGGAGACACAGCGGGACACAGCGGGGGATGCAGCGAGGACACAGCGGGGCAAAGCGGGACAAAGCAGGGGACACAGCGGTGAAACAGCTGGACACAACGGAGTACATAGCGGGACACAGCACGCACACAGGGGGACACAGCGGGACACAGCGGGACACAGCAGGGACAGAGCGGGACACAGCGGGACACAGTGGGACACAGCAGGGGACCCAGCGGGACCCAGCAGGGGACCCAGTGAGGACACAGCGGGACACAGCTGGGGACACAGCGAGGACACAGCGGGGGACACAGCGGGGGACACAGCGGGACACAGCGAGGAACAGCGTATATACAGCGGGGACACAGCGTTACACAGCGTGGTACACAGCTGTGGATACAACGGGACACAGTGTGGGCACAGCGGGACACAGCGGGTCACAGTTGGACACAGCGGGGACAAAGCGTGAGACACAGCGGGGGACAGAGTGGGAGACAGCGGAGGACACAGCGGGGACACAGCGGGGACTCAGCGGGGTCACAGCGGGATACAGCGGGACACAGAGTGACACAGCGGGACACAGCAGAGGACACAGCGGGACACAGCGGAGGACAGAGCGACGACACAGCAGGACACAGCGGGGACACAGGGGGACTCAGCAGGGTTACAGCAGGACACAACGGGACACAGCAGGACACAGCGTGACACAGCTGGGACACAGCAGGGACACAGCAGGGACACAGCAGGAGACACAGCGGGACAAAACGGGACACAGCGGGGGACACAGTAGGACAGAGCAGGGGACACAGTGGGGGACAGAGAGGGACAACATGAATGACAGAGCAAGGACAGAGAGGGACCCAGCGGGACACAGCCTCGATACAGCGGGATTCACAGCGTTACACAGCAGGATACACAGCTGGGGACACAAAGGGACACAGTGGTGGACACAGCGGGACACAGCGGGACAGAGTGGGACACAGATGGGATAAAGCGTGAGACACAGCGGGGGACAGAGCAGGAGACAGCGGGGGACACAGCGAGGACACAGCTGGACACAGCGGGGACACAGCGGAGACACAGCGGGGGACAATTGGGACACCACGGAGCACAGCGGGACACAGCGTGAAACAGCGGTGACCCTTCGGGGACACAGCGGGACACAACGGGGGACACAGCGGGACACAGCGAGTGACACAGCAGAACACAGTGGGGGACACAGCGAGGACACAGTGGGACACAGCAAGACACAGCATCGAAACAGCGGGGACACAGCGGTACACAGCGGGGTACACAGCTGGGGACACAACGGGACACAGCGGGGGACACAGCGAGGACACAGTGGGACACAGCAGGACACAGCGGGGACACTGCGGGAACATAG
>NW_012319819.1:0-1755 GCF_000151885.1 Dipodomys ordii
CAGCGGGACCCAGCTGGACACAGCGTCGATACAGCGGGTACACAGCATTACACAGCGTGTTACACAGCTGTGGACACCACGGGACACAGTGGGGAGACAGCGGGACACAGCAGGACACAGTGGGACAAAGCAAGGACAAATCGTGAGACACAGCAAGGGACAGAGCGGGAGACAGCGGGGGACACAGCGACGACACAGCAGGGCACAGCGGGACACAGCAGGGACAGAGCGGGACACAGCGGGGGACACAGCGGGACACAGCGGGGGAGGCACCGAGGACACAGCGGGACACAGCGGGACAAAGCGGGGGACACAGCGGTGAAACAGCTGGACACAACGGAGTACATAGCGGGACACAGCGCGCACACAGGGGGACACAGCGGGACACAGCGGGACACAGCAGGGACAGAGCGGGACACAGCGGAACACAGTGGGACACAGCGGGGGACACAGCGAGACCCAGCGGGGGACCCAGCTAGGACAAAGTGGGACACAGCTGGGGACACAGCGAGGACACAGCGGGGGACACAGCGGGACACAGCGAGGAACAGCGTAGATACAGCGGGGACACAGCGTTACACAGCGTGGTACACAGCTGTGGACACAACGGGACACAGTGTGGGCACAGCGGGACACAGCGGGTCACAGTGGGACACAGCGGGGACAAAGCGTGAGACACAGCGGGGGACAGAGTGGGAGACAGCGGGGGACACAGCGGGGACTCAGCGGGGTCACAGCGGGATACACAGTTGTGGACACAACGGGACACAGTGTGGGCACAGCGGGACACAGCGGGACAGAGTGGGACACAGAAGGGATAAAGCGTGAGACACAGCGGGGGACAGAGCAGGAGACAGCGGGGGACACAGCGAGGACACAGCGGGACACAGCGGGACACAGCGGGGGACACAACTAGGACACAGCGGGACACAGCGGGACACAGTGGGGACACAAAGGGGACTCAGCGGGGGAAACAGCGGGGGAAAAAGCGGGACACTGCGTCGACACAGCGGGACAAAGCAGGGGACACAGCGGGACACAGCGGGACACAGCGGGGGACACAGCGGGGGACAGTGGAGACAAAGAGAGGACACAGCGGGACACAGCGGTGACACAGCTGGACACAACGGAGTACACAGCGGGACACAGCGGGCACAAAGCGGGGACAGAGCAGGACACGGCTGGACACAGCGGGACATAGCGGGGGACACAGCGGGACACAGAGGGGGACACAGTGAGGACACAGTGGGACACAGCGGGGGACACAGCGGGACACAGCGAGGAACAGCGTAGATACAGCGGGGACACAGCGTTACACAGCGTGGTACACAGCTGTGGACACAACAGGACACAGTGTGGGCACACCGGGACACAGCGGGACACAGTGGGACACAGCGGGGACAAAGCGTGAGACACAGCGGGGGACAGAGTGGGAGACAGCAGGGGACAAAGCGGGGACTCAGCGGGGTCACAGCAGGATACAGCGGGACACAGAGTGACACAGCTGGACACAGCAGAGGACACAGCGGGACACAGCGGAGGACAGAGCGACGACACAACAGGACGCAGCGGGGACACAGGGGGACTCAGCAGGGTTACAGCGGGACACAACGGGACACAGCAGGACACAGCGTGACACAGCCGGGACACAGCAGGGACACAGTGGGGGACACAGCGGGACAAAATGGGACACAGCGGGGGACACAGTAGGACAGAGCAGGGGACACAGTGGGGGACAGAGGGGGACACCACGAA
>NW_012319820.1:0-1755 GCF_000151885.1 Dipodomys ordii
CATCAAAGCAGCGACAGGCACAAAGACGAGTATTCAGTAGTCCCGCCAGTATCGTGATAGTAACAGCGCCTATGCTCTCTGAGCATCTACGATCTTGATAGTCAAGCCGCTGATGCGACCAACGCATGTTCAAGTACTGGCCCCAGTATCGTGATAAGCCAAGTCAGCTCAGCTGAGGATAGGACATGATCTCCACATCCCAGCAGACTGCCAAGCCGACCGTCGATCAATCACAAGCCCTTTTCGACATTGGGCGGGTTGCTCCCGACCAGATGAGAGACCAAAGCGGCCGCAACCAGACCTGGATCAGCCACTGCAGCTGTAAACCCCCAATCAACAGATCGTCTCACTCGTCCTCTCTTCCTCCTCCTCCTCCTCCTCCTCCTCCTCCTCCTCCTTCTTCTTCTTCTTCTTCTTCTTCTTCTTCTTCTTCTTCTTCTTCTTCTTCTTCTTCTTCTTCTTCTTCTTCTTCTACTTCTTCTTCTCTTTCTTCTGCTTCTACTTTTCCTGCTTCTTCTGCTTCTATTGCTTCTCTTTCTGCTTCTCTTTCTGCTTCTGCTTCTCCTTCTGCTTCTCCTATTTCTTCTGCGGCTCTTCCTTCTCCTACTAATACTTCTCCTTCTGCTTCTGGTTCTTCTGCTTCTCCTGCTTCTCCTTCTGCATCTTCTTCTGCTTCTGCTTCTCCTTCTGCTGCTTCTGCTTCTGTTTCTCCTTCTGCTTCTCCTTCTGCTTCTGCTTCTCCTTCTGCTTCTTCTGCTTCCCCTTCTGCTTCTCCTTCTGCTTTTGCTTCTCTTTCTGCTTCTGCTTCTCCTTCTGCTTCTCCAGATTCTGCTTCTTCTGCTTCTCCTGCTTCTCCTTCTGCTTCAGGTTCTGCTTCTGCTTCTTATGCTTCTTCTGCTTCTACTTCTCCTGCTGCTGCTTCTACTGCTTCTCCTGCTTCTCTTTCTGCTTTTCCTTCTGTTTCTGCTTCTCCTTCTGCTTTTTCTCCTTCCTATGTTTCTTCTGCTTGTGCTTCTCCTGCTTCTGCTTCTCCTGCTTCTCGTTGTGCTTCTCTTTCTGCTTCTCTTTCTGCTTCTCCTTCTCCTTCTTCTGCTTATCCTTCTGCTTCTGTTTCTCCTTCTGCTTCTCCTTCTGCTTCAATTTCTCCTTCTGCTTCTCATTCTGCTTCTGCGTCTCCTGTTTCTTCTGCTTCTCCTGCTTCTGCTTGTCCTGCTTCTCCTACTTCTCGTGCTGCTTCTCTTTCTGCTTCTCTTTCATCTTCTCCTTCTCCTTCTTCTGCTTCTCCTTCTGCTTCTTCTTCTGCTTCTTCTTCTTTTTCTTCTTCTTCTTCTTCTTCTTCTTCTTCTTCTTCTTCTTCTTCTTCTTCTTCTTCTTCTTCTTCTTCTTCTTCTTCTTCTTCTTCTTCTTCTCTTTCTTCTTCTCCTGGTGTTTCTGCTTCTACTGCTTCTCTTTTTGCTTCTCATTCTGCTTCTGCTTCTCCTTCTGCTTCTCCTATTGCTTCTGCTGCCCTTCCTTCTCCTTCTCCTTCTCCTACTTCTGTTTCTCCTTCTGCTTCTTCTTCTTCTCCTGCTTCTCCTTCTGCATCTTCTTCTGCTTCTGCTTCTCCTTCTTCTGCTTCTCCTTCTGATTCTCCTTCTGCTTCTCCTTCTCCTTCTGCTCCTTCTCCTACTTCTGCTTCTCCCTCAGATTCTGCTTCTTTTGCTTATTCTTAATAATTCTGCTTCTGCTTCTCTGCTTCTGCTTCTTGTGCTTCTA
>NW_012319821.1:0-1755 GCF_000151885.1 Dipodomys ordii
CCTCTCCTCCTCTGTCTCTCTGTCTCTGTCTGTCTGTCTGTCTGTCCTGTCTCTCTCTCTCTCTCTCTCTTCTCTCTTCTTCTCTCTCTTCTCTCTTCTCTCTTCTCTTCTTCTGCTTCTTCTTTTCCTGCTTCTTCTGCTTCTACTGCTTGTCTTTCTGCTTCTCATTCTGCTTCTGCTTCTCCTTCTGCTTCTCCTATTTCTTCTGCGGCTCTTCCTTCTCCTACTTCTACTTCTCCTTCTGCTTCTGCTTCTTCTGCTTCTCCTGCTTCTCCTTCTGCATCTTCTTCTGCTTCTGCTTCTCCTTCTGCTGCTTCTTCTGCTTCTGTTTCTCCTTCTGCTTCTTCTGCTTCTGCTTCTCCTTCTGCTTCTTCTGCTTCTCCTTCTGATTCTCCTTCTGCTTCTCCTTCTGTTTCTCCTTCTCCTTGTCGTTCTTCTACTTTTCTTTCTGCTACTCCTTCTGCTTCTGCTGCAACTGCTACTGCTTCTTCTGTTTCTTCTGAGTCTCCTTCTGCTTTTGATTCTCTTTCAGCTTCTGCTTCTCCTTCAGCTTCTCATTCAGCTTCTCCAGATTCTGCTTCTTCTGCTTCTCCTGCTTCCGCTTTTGCTTCAGGTTTTGCTTCTGCTTCTTCGGATTCTTATGCTTCTGCTTCTCCTGCTTCTGCTTCTTCTGCTTCCCCTCCTCTTTCTGCTTCTCCTTCTGTTTCTGCTTCTCCTGCTTCTGCTTCTTCTGCTTTTCCTGCTTCTCTTTCTGCTTCTCCTTCTGCTTTTCCTTCTCCTTCTGCTTCTGCTCCTTCTCCTTCTTCTGTTTCTTCTTCTTCTGCTTCTCCCGCTTCTGCTTCTTCTGCTTCTCCTGCTTCTCGTTCTGCTTCTCTTCGTCGGCTTCTCTTTCTACTTCTGCTTCTGCTTCTTCGGATTCTGCTTCTTCTACTTCTTCTCTCCTTCTGCTTCTGCTTCTTCTGCTTCTCCTGCTTCTCCTTCTGCATCTCCTTCTGCTTGTGCTTTTCGTCTGCTTCTTCTTCTGCTTCTGCTTCTCCTTCTCATTCTTCTGCTTCTCCGTCTGATTCTGCTTCTTCTGCCTTTCCTGATTCTCCTTCTGCTTCTCCTTCTTCTTCTCCTTCTGTTTCTCCTTCTCCTTCTCGTTCTTCTGCTATTCCTTCTGCTTCTCTTTCTGCTTCTGCATCTTCAGCTTCTTCTGCTACTGATTCTGCTTCTTCTGTTTCTTCTGCTTCTCCTTCTGCTTTTGCTTCTCTTTCTGCTTCTGCTTCTCCTTCTGGATCTCCTTCTTCTTCTCCAGATTCTGCTTCTTCTGCTTCTCCTTCCGCTTCAGGTTCTGCTTCTGCTTCTTCAGCTTCTTCTGCTTCAATTTCTGCTTCTCCTTCTGTTTCTGCTTCTCTTTCTGCTTCTGCTTCTTCTCCTTCTTCTATTTCTTCTGCTTATGCTTCTCCTGCTTCTCCTGCTTCTCCTTCTGTTTCTCTTTATTCTTATCCTTCTGCTTCTCCTTCTCCTTCTCCTTCTTCTGCTTCTCCTTCTGCATCTTCTTCTGTTTTAATTTCTCCTTCTTCTGCTTTTCTTTCTTCTTCTGCTTCTCCTGCTTCTGCTTCTTCTGCTTCTCCTGCTTCTCCTTCTCATTCTCCTTCTCTTTCTGCTTCTGCTTATCCGTCTCTTTCTCCTACTCCTAATCCTTCTCTTTCTCCTTCTCCTTCTTCTTCTTCTGCTTTTCCAAGCTTCTTCTTCTTCTGCTTCTTCTTCTTT
>NW_012319822.1:0-1755 GCF_000151885.1 Dipodomys ordii
GTCCCCGTTGTGTGTCCGCTGTGCCCCGCTGTGTACTCCTCTGTGTCCAGCTGTGTCCCATCTGTGTCCCGCTGTGTCCCTTCTCTGTACCCCGCTGTCCACCGCTGTGTCCCCCTACTGTGTCCCGCAGTGTCCCCGCTGTGTCCCGCTGTGTCCTACTGTGTCCCGTGGTGTCCCGCTTTTTCCCCTCTATGTCCCCTGCTGAGTCCCCTCTGTGTCCCCGCTGTGTCCAGCTGTGTCCTCGCTGTGTCCTCCGCTGTCCCCCGCTTTGTCCCACGCTGTGTCCTACTGTGTCCCACTGTGTCCCTGCTGTGTCCCCCGCTGTGTCCCGCTGTGTCCCGCTGTGTCCCCCGCTGTGTCCTGCTGGGTCCCGCTGTGTCCCCGCTGTATCCCTGCTATGTCCGGCTGTGTCCCCCGCTGTGTCCCGCTGGGTCCTGCTGTGTCCCCCGCTGTGTCCCGCTGTGTCCCCACAGGTTCACCGCTGTTTCACGCTGTGTCCTGCTGTGTTCCGTGGTGTCCTGCTTTGTCCCCCGCTGTGTCCCGCTGTGTCCACTGCTGGGTCCCCGCTGGGTCCCGCTGAGTCTAGCTGTTTCCCGCTGTGTCCTCGCATTGTCCCATGCTGTGTTCCGCTGTGTCCTCCCTGTGTCCCCCGCTGTGTCCCGCTGTGTCCCCCGCTGTGCCCCGCAGTGTCCCGCTGTGTCCTGCTGTGTCCTCGCTGTGTCCCACTGTGTCCACCCTGTTTCCCCGCTGGGTCCTGCTGTGTCCCACTGTGTCATGTGGTGTCCCGCTTTGTCCCCCACTATGTCCTCTGCTGAGTCCCCTCTGTGTCCCCGCTGTGTCCCGCTGTGTCCCCCGCTGTGTCCCGCTGTGTCCCCCGCTGTGTCCCTCGCTGTGTCCCCCTCTGTGTACTGCTATGTCCCGCTGTGTCATTCGCTGTGTCCATGTTGTGTCCCTGCTGGGTCCCGCTGTGTCACCGCTGTGTCCCGCTGTGTCCCCGCTCTATAGACGCTGTGTCCCGCTGTGTCCCCCGCTGTGTCCCGCTGGGTCCCGCTGTGTCCCCCGCTGTGTCCCGCTGTGTCCCCGCAGGTTCACCGCTGTTTCACGCTGTGTCCTGCTGTGTTCCGTGGTGTCCCACTTTGTCCCCCGCTGTGTCCCGCTGTGTCCTCTGCTGGGTCCCCGCTGTGTCCCGCTGTGTCTCGCTGTGTCCCGCTGTGTCCTCGCTTTGTCCCATGCTGTGTTAAGCTGTGTCCTCCCTGTGTCCCCCGCTGTGTCCCGCTGTGTCCCCCGCTGTGCCCCGCAGTGTCCCACTGTGTCCCGCTGGGTCCCGATGGGTCCCTCGCTGTGTCCCGCTGTGTCCCCCGCTGTGCCCTGCAGTGTCCCGATGTGTCCCGCTCTGTCCCCCACTGTGTCCCCCGCTGAGTCCTCTATGTGTCGCCGCTGTGTCCCGCTGTGTCCTCGCTGTGTCCCCTGCTGTCTCCCGCTTTGTCCCACGCTGTGTCCCACTGTGTCCCGCTGTGTCCTCGCTGTGTCCCCTGCTGTGTCCTGCTGTGTTCCCGCTGTGTCCCAAGCTGTGTCCCGCTGTGTCCCGCTGTGTGCCCCGCTGTGTCCCACTATGTTCCCGCAGTGTCCCCGCTGTGTCCCCGCTGTGTCCTCGCTGTGTTCCCCGCTGTGTCCCGCTGTGTCCCCCGCTGTGTCTCGCTGTGTCTACTGCTGTGTCCCCACTGTGTCCCGCTGTGTCTCGCTGTGTCCCGCTGT
>NW_012319823.1:0-1755 GCF_000151885.1 Dipodomys ordii
TCACATTCTAGGATAAAATTAGATGCAGTAATTATAGGACATGGGTTAAGTTTAATTAAAATTTAATAAGTATAAACAGAATAAAAATTGCATGGAGACATAAATACCTAATAATTGGTAGTAGCACATGATGCTTAATTTAATAATATATAGACATCTGTCTCATTCTATAAAATATTGTATTATATGCATGGATGTATGAACATATGTGATAAACAATAACAGGGTATTGAGTATTAATTAATGCTTTATTAATTGTTAGCTGGGACACATCATTAAATGGATATATATATATATATATATATATATATATATATATATATATATATATATATTTTGGTTCCAGTCGTGGGGCCTGAACTCTGGGCCTGGGTGCTGTCCCTCAGCTCTTCAGCTCAAGGCTAGCGCTCTACCACTTGAGTCACAGTGCCACTTCCAGCTTTTTTCTTTTTGCTTATGTGGTGCTGAGGAATCGAACCCAGGGTCTCATGCATGCAAGGCAAGCACTCTACCACTGAGCCACCTTCCCAGGCCCATGGAGATATATTTTAATACCTAATAATTTGTAATAATATTATCTATAATTTAATAATATAAACATCTCTCTTTTGTGTATATACCATTTATATACAACAATCTATCTATTTATACCTCCTTACTCCTGGGGCTCAGTGATTGAGTTCTCCCCTAGTAAGCATGAAGCCCTGGGTTCCATTCCTCAGTGCCACATAAGCAGAAAACCTGAAAGTTCTGCTGTCTTTCAATCAATTGAGTGCTAGCCTTGAGCACAAATGCTTAGGGACAGTGTCTAAGCCCTTACTCAATCTCCAGCACAGCCACCAACAAAAGGTAGAATGTTCTAACTGCAATTATAGAACAGGACTTCAAATACCACATCACAGAACAAGCTAGGAGTCTGGCACTGACAGCTGCCACCTAACCTGACTCAGGCAGATGTAAACAGCTGCAACCCATCTCCACAGAACCAGATGCTGCTGGCTTACCCCCATCATCCTGGCTGCTAGGGAGCTTTAAAACCAAGCCCTGGTAGGTAGTATGTGAGACTCTTGGAGATGTGGCTGTAAGTAGTAGAGCCTTAGCCTTGAGTAAATGTTATTAGAACAGTATCCCCATGCATTGAGTTCAAGCCCTATGGGTAGCCTTCCTCCCCCCCCAAAAAAAACACCCCCACTAAACCATTGGAAGTGAACTTGTGTGATTTGTGAAATGTTCCTCAGAGAATGGTGATACTGATGAAAGCAACCTAATTCCAATGACAGCTTGTGGAATAGAGCTATGTGCTGAGTCCTTCATAGGGTGCTCTGTGCTGAGTCTGGCACAGGGTGCTGTGTTCTGAGTCCTTCACAGGGTGCAGTGTGCTGAGTCCTGCATTGGGTGCTGGGTGCTGAGTCTTCACATGATACTGTGTGCTGAGTCCTTCAAAGAGTGCCATCTGCTCTGTCCTTCACAGAGTGTATTCTTTCATATGTTCCTTGTAAGAGTTACACAACTGAGATGATTATGCAGACAAGCATATTGAGACTCAGATATGTCCCCATGGCAGAGACAAAATTGTGTATTACTGAAGAGTGGGTGAGTTGTCTACTGCAGACAATTGTTTTGTTTTGTTTTTTCTCAATCATGAAGCTTGAACTTGGGGCATAGGCACTGACCCTTACCTCTTGGGCACATGGATAGCACTCCCCCACGTGGAGCCAAGTACCTCCTTGCAGTAGCCTAGGGGTCTGTAGCTGA
>NW_012319824.1:0-1755 GCF_000151885.1 Dipodomys ordii
TATCAATACGGCTTATGAATCTCCTAATGGAAAAGCTGATAATCCATATCCATACTCCCTAACATCTGACATCTCCATCTGATTATGCTTCTCCCTCTGCTTCTCCATTATATTTCTCTTTCTCACATCTCCCTTCTCGATTCTTCTGCTTCTACTTCTGCTTTTGCTTCTGCTACTTATGCTTCTTCAGTTTCTTTTGCTTCTGCTTCAGTTGCTTCTGCTTCTTAGCTTTTCCTGCTTCTCCTGCTTCTGTTTCTGCTTCTTCTTATTCTTCTCATTCGAGATCTCCTGCTTCTGCTTCTAGTGCTTCTCCTGCTTCTCTTTCTGCTACTCATTCTGCTTCTGCTTCCACTTCTGCTTCTGCTTCTCCACCTTCTCCTTCTCCTTCTCCTACTTCTGCTTCTCCTTCAGTTTCTGCTTCTTCTGCTTCTCCTGCTTCTCCTTCTGCATCTCCTTCTACTTGTGCTTGTACTTATGCTTCTTCTTCTTCTGCTGCTTCTCCTGCTTCTTTTGGTTCACCTTTTGCTTCTGCTTCTTCTGATTTTCCTCCTTCTCCTTCGGCTTCTCCCTCTGCCTCTCCTTCTGCTTCTCCTTCTGTTTCTCCTTCTCCTTCTCGTTCTTCTGCTTTTCCTTCTGCTTCTTCTTCTGCTTCTACATCTTCTCCTTCTCCCTCTGCTTCTGCTTCTCATGCTTCTTCTTTTTCTTCTGCTTCTGCTTCTCCTGCTTCTTCTGCTTCTCTTTCTGCTTCTCCTGCTGCTTGTCCTTCTGCTCCTCCTTCTCCTTCTTCTACTTCTCCTTCTGCTTCTACTTCTACTTCTTCTTCTTCTCCTTCTGCTTCTCCTGCTTCTCCTTCTTCTTTTGCTTCTTCTTCTTCTCCTTCTTCTTCTTCTTCTTCTTCTTCTTCTTCTTCTTCTTCTTCTTCTTCTTCTTCTTCTTCTTCTTCTTCTTCTTCTTCTCTTTCGTCTGCTTCTTCGTTTCCTGCTTCTTCTGTTTCTACTGCTTCTCTTTCTGCTTCTCCTTCTTCTTCTGCTTCTCATTCTGCTTCTGCTTCTGCTCTTCTCCTTCTTCTGTTTCTTTTGCTTCTGTTTCTTCTGCTTCTTCTTCTTCTGTTTCTTCTGATTCTACTTCTACTTCTGCTTCTCCTTCTTCTCCTTCTCTTTCTGCTTCTACTTATACTTCTTCTGATTCTCCTGCTTCTCCTTCTTGTTCTCCTTCTGTTTCTGCTTCTCTGTCTGCTTCTGCTTCTCCTTCTGCTTCTCCTTCTCCTTCTCCCTCTGATTCTGCTTCTTATGCTTATTCTTTTTCTTCTGCTTCTGCTTCTCCTGCTTCTGCTTCTTCTGCTTCTACTGCTTCTCCTTATGCTTCTCCTTTTCCTTATGCTTCTCCTTTTCCTTATGCTTCTTCTTCTTCTTCTTCTTCTTCTTCTTCTTCTTCTTCTTCTTCTTCTTCTTCTTCCTCTTCCTCTTCTTCTTCTTCTTCTTCTTCTTCTTCTTCTTCTTCTTCTTCTTCTTCTTCTTCTTCTTCTTCATCTTCTTCTTCTTCTTCTTCTTCTTCTTCTTCTTCTTCTTCTTCTTCTTCTTCTTCTTCTTCTCTTTCTTTTGCTTCTGCTTTTCCTGCTTCTTCTGCTTCTACTGCTTCTCTTTCTGCTTCTCATTCTGCTTCTGCTTCTCCTTCTGCTTCTCCTATTGCTTCTGCTGCTCTTCCTTCTCCTTCTACCTACTTCTGCTTCTCCTTCTGCTTCTGCTTCTTCTTCTT
>NW_012319826.1:0-1755 GCF_000151885.1 Dipodomys ordii
AAGAAGCAGGAGAAGCATTAGATTCAGAATCTGGAGAAGCTTAATGAGAAGTTGAAGGAGAAGCAGAAGCAGAAAGAGAGTCATAATTAGAAGGAGAAGCTGAAGATACAGAAGTAGCAGAAGCAGTAGTAGTTGCAGCTTAAGCATAAGGAGAATCAAAAGTAAAAGCAGATGTACGAGAAGGAGAAACAGAAGGAGAAGCAGAAGGAGAAGCAGAAGGAGAATCAGATGCAGAGGAAGCAGCAGAAGGAGAAGCAGAAGCAGAAGAAGATGCAGATGGTGAAGCAGCTGATGCAGAAGAAGCAGAAGCAGAAGGAGAAGGAGAAGTAGGTGAAGGAGAAGGAAGATCTGCAGAAGCAATAGTAGAAGCAGAAGAAGAAGCAGAAGCAGAATGAGAAGCAGAAAGAGAAGCAGTAGAAGAAGAAGAAGCAGGAAAAGCAGAAGCAGCAGAAAGAGAAGAAGAAGAAGAAGAAGAAGAAGAAGAAGAAGAAGAAGAAGAAGAAGAAGAAGAAGAAGAAGAAGAAGAAGAAGAAGAAGAAGAAGAAGAAGAAGAAGAAGGAGAAGGAGGAGAAGGAGAAGGAGAAGCAGTAGAAGCAGAAGAAGCAGAAGCAGGAGAAGCAGAAGCAGAAGAAAAAGAATAAGCATAAGAAGCAGAATCAGAGGGAGAAGCAGAAGAAGGAGAAGCAGAAGCAGAAAATGTAGCAGAAGGAGAAGCAGAACCAGAAGAAGATGCAGAAGGAGAAGCAGGAGAAGCAGAAGAAGGAGAAGCAGGAGAAGCAGAAGAAACAGGAGAAGGACAAGAAGCAGAAGCAGAAGGAGAAGCAGAAAGAGAAGGAGGGGAAGCAGAAGAAGCAGAAGCAGGAGAAGCAGAAGCATAAGAATCCGAAGAAGCAGAAGCTGAACCTGAAGCAGAAGGAGAAGCAGGAGAAGCAGAAGAAGCAGAATCTGGAGAAGCAGAATGAGAAGCTGAAGGAGAAGCAGAAGCAGAAGCAGTTGCAGCAGAAGCAGAAGGAGAAGCAAAAGTAAAGCAGAAGAACGAGAAGGAGAAACAGAAGGAGAAGCAGAAGGAGAAGCAGAAGAAGCACAAGGAGAAGCAGAAGGAGAAACAGAAGCAGAAGAAGCAGCAGAAGGAGAAGTAGAAGCAGAAGAAGATGCAGAAGGAGAAGCAGGAGAAGCAGAAGAAGCAGAAGAAGAAGTAGCAGGAGAAGTAGGAGAAGGAGAAGGAAGAGCCGCAGAAGCAATAGGAGAAGCAGAAGAAGAAGCAGAAGCAGAATGATAAGCAGAAAGAGAAGCAGTAGAAGAAGAAGAAGCAGGAAAAGCAGAAGCAGCAGAAAGAGAAGAAGAAGAAGAAGAAGAAGAAGAAGAAGAAGAAGAAGAAGAAGAAGAAGAAGAAGAAGAAGAAGAAGAAGAAGAAGAAGAAGAAGAAGAAGGAGAAGGAGAAGGAGAAGGAGAAGAAGAAGAAGCAGAAGAAGAAGAAGCAGGAGAAGCAGAAGCAGAAGAAAAAGAATAAGCATAAGAAGCAGAATCAGAGGGAGAAGCAGAAGAAGGAGAAGCAGAAGCAGAAGAAGCAGCAGAAGTAGAAGCAGAAGCAGAAGAAGATGCAGAAGGAGAAGCAGGAGAAGCAGAAGAAAGAGAAGGAGAAGGCGAAAGAGAAGGATTAGGAGTAGGAGAAGCAAAAGGATAAGCAGAAGCAGAAAGAGACGCAGAAGGAGAAGCTGCACGAGAAGTAGGAGAAGCAGGAGAAGCAGAAGCTGA
>NW_012319827.1:0-1755 GCF_000151885.1 Dipodomys ordii
ACTGTGTCCCCTTGTGTCTCCGCTGTTTCCCACTCTGACCCCCGCGTTGTCCTGCTGTGTCCCCGTTGTCCACAGGTGTGTCCCCTCTGTCCCCCGCTGTGTCCCCGCTGTGTCTTGCTGTGTCCCGATGTGTCCCGATGTGTTGCCGCTTTGTCACTGCTGTGTCTCGCTGTGTCCCGCTGTGTCCACGCTGTGTCCCGCTCTGTCCCAGGCTGTGTCCCGCTTTGTCCCCGCTGTGTTCCGCTGTGTCGCTGCTGTGTCCCGCTGTGTCCCCGCTGTGTTCCCCGTGTGTCCCGCTGTGTCCCCGCTGTGTCCCCCGCTGTGACCCCGCTGTGTCCCACCCTGTCCCGACTATGTCCCGCTTTGTCCCGCTGTGTCCCCCGCTGTGTCCCGCTGTGTCCCCCGCTGTGTCCGGTTGTGTTTCCTGCTGTGTCCCGCTTTGTCCTGCTGTGTACCCCCTGTGTCCCACTGTGTACCTATGTTTCCCCGATGTGTCCCCGCTGTGTCTCCCTGCTGTCCCCCGCTGTGTCCCTTCCATGTCCCGCTGTGTCCCGCTGTGTCCTCGTTGTGTCCCCGCTGTTTCCCGCTGTGTCCTGCTGTGTCCGGCTGTGTCCCCGCTGTCCCCCGCTGTGTCCCCTGCTGTGTCCCCGCTGTGTCCAGCTGTGTCCCGTTTTGTCCCGCTGTGTCCCGCTGTGTCCCCGCTTTGTCCCCGCTGTGTCCCGCTGTGTCCCCCGCTGTGTCCCGTTGTGTCCCCTGCTGTGTCCCCCGCTGTGTCCCGCTGTGTCCCTTTGTGTCCTTGCTGTATCCCCGCTGTGTCCTGCTGTGTCCCTCTGTGTCCCCGTTATCCCCCGCTGTGTCTCCTGCTGTGTTCCCCGCTGTGTCCCGCTGTGTCCCCGCTGTATCCCCGCTGGGTACCGCTGTGTCCCGCTGTGTCCCCGCTCTGTCCCCGCTGTGTCCCGCTGTGTCCCTGGTGTGTCCTCACTGTGTAACCACTAAGTCCTTCTGTGTCCCCGCAGTGTCCCACTGTGTTCCCCGCTGTTTCCCCGCTGTGTCCCCACTGTGTCCTCGCTGTGTCCTTCTGTATCCCACTGTGTCCCCCGATGTGTCCCCCACTATTTCCCCGCTGTGACTTGCTGTGCCCATGCTGTGTCCCCCGCTGTGTCCCGCTGCGTCCTCGCTGTGTCCCCCACTGTGTCCCTGCTGTGACCCGCTGTGTCCCTGCTGTTTCCCGCTGTGTCCCACTGTGTCCCGCTGTTTCCCCGATGTCCCCCGCTGTGTCCCGTTGTGTCCCCGCTGTCTGCATGTGTGTCCCCGCTGTCCCCCGCTGTGTCCCTCGCTGTGTCCCGCTGTGTCCTCGCTGTGTCCCCAGCTGTGTCCCGCTGTGTCCCCCACTGTGTCCTCCGCTGTGTCCTGCTGTGTCCTCGCTGTGTCTCACTGTGTCTCTGCTTTGCCTCCGCTGTGTCCACCTGTGTCTCTGGTGTGTCCTCGCAGTGTAACTGCTGAGTTCCTCTGTGTCCCCGCTGTGTCTCACTGTGTCCCCCGCTGTGTCCCCGCTGTGTCCCCGCTGTGTCCTCCTGTGTCCCCCTGTGTCTCCGCTGTTTCCCACTGTGACCCCCGCGCTGTCCTGCTGTGTCCCCGTTGTCCACTGGTGTGTCCCCTCTGTCCCCCGCTGTGTCCCCGCTGGGTACCGCTGTGTTCCGCTGTGTCCCTGCTGTGTCCCCGCTGTGTCCCGCTGTGTCCCTGGTGTGTCCTTGA
>NW_012319828.1:0-1755 GCF_000151885.1 Dipodomys ordii
GGCAGGGTTCTTGTTAGGGAAAATGGGGGGCCTCCTAAGGATACAATAGATACAGCGGGACTCAGCGGGGACGCTTCGTATCACAGCTCGGAGATACAGCGGTGATAGCGGGGACAGTTAATGTTCTTAGCGGGTCACACTGGTGACTCAGTTTGGACACAGAAGGGTACACTGCGGGACACATCGGACACACAACGGGGACAGAGCTGGACACAGAGTGTCTCAGATGGGACAGAGCGTGACTCATCGGGACACAGTGGGTCACAGCAGGGGACTCAGCGGGACAAAGCGGGGGACACAGGGAGGACACATTGGACATTGAGGAAGACAGAGCGAGGACACCACATAACACAGTGGGAAACAGCGGGACACAGTGGGGAAACTGCGGGGACACAGGGAGACAAAGCGTGGGACATATAGGGACACAGTGGGGGACACAGTGGGGGACACAGCGGGACACAGCGGGGAACACAGCAAGGACACAGCGGGACCCAGCGGTACACAGCGTCGATACAGCGGGGACACAATGTTACACAACGTGGTACACAGCTTTGAACACAACGGGACACAGTGGGGGCACAGCGGGACACAGCGGGACATAGTGGGACACAGCGGGGACAAAGCTTGAGACACAGCGGGGTACAGAGTGGGAGACAGCAGGGGACACAGCGAGGACACAGCGGGACACAGCGCTTACACTGTGGGGGACACAGCGGGGGACACAGCGGGGGACACAGCCGGACACAGCGGGACACAGCGGGGGACACAGGGGGGACACAGCGGGGACACAACGAGGACACAGCGGGACACAGCGGGACACAGCGGGATACAGTGGCACCCAGCAGGACACAGCGGGGCACACAGCGGGACACAGCGGGACACAGCTTGGGACACAACGGGAACACAGCGGGACACAGCCGGGGACACAACGAGGACACAGCGGGACACAGCGGGACACAGCGTGGGACAAAGCGGGAGATAGCAGGGGACACAGCGAGGACACAGTGGGACACAGTGGCGACACATAGAGGACTCAGTGGGGGACACAGTGGGGGACAGAGTGGGACACAGCGGGACCCAGCGGGGACAAAGCGTGAGACACAGCGGTGGACAGAGCGGGAGACAGAGGCGGACACAGCGAGGACTCAGTGGGACACCGCGGGGACACAGAGGTGGCTCAGGGAGGCCACAGCGGGGGACAAAGCGGGACACCACGGAACACAGCGGGTCACAGCGTGAAATAGCGGTGAACCTGCGTGGACACAGCGGGACACAGCGGGGGACACAGCGGGACCCAGCGGGGACCCAGCGGGGACACTGTGGGACCCAGCAGGACCCAGCGGGACACAGCAGGACACAGCTGGGGACACAGCGGGACACAGCGGAGGACACAGCGTGACACAGCGGGGACACAGAGGGGGCTCAGCAGGGGACATAGTGGGGGATAAATCGGGACACCACAGGACACAGTGGGACACAGCGGGACACAGCGGGGACACTGCGGGGACACAGCAGGACAAAGCGGGGGACCCAGCGGGACCCAGCGGGACACAGCAGGACCCAGCGGGGAAACAGCGGGGACACAGTGAGACACAGCGAGGACACAGCGGGACACAGTGGGACCCAGCAGGGACCCAACAGTGGACACAGCGGGACACAGCGGGGGACAAAGCGGGACACCACGGAACACAGCAGGACACAGCGTGAAACAGCGGTGAACCTGCGGGGACACAGCGGGACACAGCGGGGGACATG
>NW_012319829.1:0-1755 GCF_000151885.1 Dipodomys ordii
GGTGAAAGTGGTGATGCTTTAGTAGATGGAGAAGCTGAATGCAGAATGTGAAGCATGTAAGATTAGTCTGGATGATGACAATATGCAGTAGCAAGAGAAGTCGAAAGTGAAGAAGCTGAATCTGAAGCAGAATTAGAAGCAGAATCAGAAGTTTAATCATCAGAAGAATTAGTACCATAAATTCAGGCAGCAGAAACAGAAGTTACAGAAGCAGAAGGTGAAGCTAAATGATAATCAGAAGGTGAAGTAGAAAAAGCAGCAGAATATGCTGAAAATCAAGCTTGAAAAGCTGAAGTAGAATGAGAAGTAGAAGCAGAAGAAGCAGAAGTATAATCAGTAGAAGCATATGAAGCAGAAGCAGGAGAAACAGAACCAGAAAAAAAAGAAGATGTATAAGAAGCAGATGCAGAGGGAGAAACAGAAGAAGGAGAAGGAGCAGCTGATGTTGAAGCTGAAGGAGATGCAGAAGCAGAAAGAGAAGCAGAAATAGAAGAGAAGAAGGAGAAGTTGGAGAATCAGAAGAAGCAGAAGCAGAAAGAGAAGCAGAAGAAGGAGAAGGAGAAGCAGAAGGAGAAGGACAAGCAGGAGAAGCAGAAGAAGCAGAAGCGGGAGAAGCAGAAAAAGAAGAAGAAGAAGAAACAGAAGGAGGAGAAGGAGCAGAAGGAGAAGCAGAAGCAGAAGGAGAAGCAGAAAGAGAAGCAGAAGAAGCAGTAGCAGGTGAAGCAGAAGCAGAAGAAACAGAAGAAGCCGAAGAATCAGAAGGAGAACATGAAGCCGATGGAGAAGCAGAAGCAGCAGAAGCTGGAAAAGTAGAAGCAGAAGCAGGACAAGCAGAAGCAGAATGAGAAGCACAAGAAGGAGAAATTGAAGGAGAAGGAGAAGGAGACGGAGAAGCAGAAGGAGAAGTAGGAGAAGCAGAAGAAGAAGAAGCAGGAGAAGAAGAAACAGAAGAAGCCGATGGAGAAGAGCAGAAGCAGAAGGAGAAGCAGAAGAAGCAGAAGCTGAAGCAGAAGAAGAAGAAACAGAAAAAGCAGAAGAAGCAGAAGAAGAAGCAGCAGGAGAAGCAGAAGAAGAAGAAGGAGAAGGAGAAAGAGAAGGATTAGGAGTAGGAGAAACAGAAGGATAAGCAGAAGCAAAAAGAGAAGGAGAATGAGAAGGAGAAGCAGGAGAAGCAGAAGAAGCAGAAGCAGGAGAAGCAGAAGCAGAAGAAACATTGGAAGGAGAAGAAGCAGAAGGAGAAGCAGAAACAGAAGGAAAAGCAGAAAGAGAAGCAGGAGAAGCAGAAGAAGCAGCAGCAGGAGAAGCAGAAGCAGAAGCAGCTGAAGAAGCAGAAGCAGAACCTGAAGCAGAAGGAGAAGCAGGAGAAGCAGAAGAAGCAGAATCTGGAGAAGCAGAAGGAGAAGCAGAAGCAGAAAGAGAAGCAAAAGCAGAAGGAGAAGCAGAAGAAACAGAAGAAGCAGAGGCAGTAGCAGAAGAAGCAGAAGATGCAGAAGCAGAAGGAGAAGCAGAAGGAAAAGCAGAAGAACGAGAAGGAGAAGGAGTAGGAGAAACAGAAGGAGAAGCAGAAAGAGAAGCAGAAGAAGGAGCAGGAGAAGGAAAAGCAGCAGGAGAAGCAGAAAGAGCAGCAGAAGAGAAGCAGAAGCAGAAGCAGAAGTAGAAGCAGAAGAAGGAGAAGCATAAAGAGAAACAGAAGGAGAAGCAGGAGAAGCAGAAGCAGGAGAAGCAGAATCAAAAAGAAATAGAAGAAGGATAAGA
>NW_012319830.1:0-1755 GCF_000151885.1 Dipodomys ordii
GCTGTGTCCCACTGTGGCCCGCTGTGGCCCCACTGTATCGACGCTTTTTCCCGCTGTGTCCCGGTTTGTCCCCCGCTGTGTCCACCGGTTATTCCCCACTGTGTCCCCACTGTGGCCCGCTGTGGCCCCGCTGTATCGACGCTGTGTTCCGCTGTGTCCTCGCTGTGTCCCCTGATGTGTCCCTTTGTGTCCCCAGCTGTGTACGCCGCTGGGTCCCGCTGTATCCCCGCTGTATCGACGCTGTGTTGCGCTGGGTCCCGCTGGGTCCTCGCTGTGTTCTCTGCTGTGTCCCGCTGTGTCCCGTTGTGTACTGCTGTGTCACCCGCTGAGTCCCGCTGTGTCCCAGCTGTGTCCCGCTTTGTCCCACCTGTGTCCCCCGGTGTGTCCCGCTGTGTCCACTGCTGTGTCCCCCGCTGTGTCCCACTGTGTCCCCAGCTGTGTCCCGCTGTGTCCACTGCTGTGTCCCTGTTGTGTCCCGCTGTTTTTTCCCTCCTGTGTCTAGCTGTGTCCTCACTGTGTCCCCCGCTGTGTCCCGCTGTGTCTGTGCTGTGTCCCCCGCAGTGTCCCGCTGTGTCCCCCGCTGTGTCCTGCTGTGTCCCGCTGTGTCCCTGCTGTGACTCGCTGTGTCCCGCTGTGTCCTCGCTGTGTCCCATGCTGTGTTCCGCTGTGTCCTCGCTGTGTCCCCCGAATTGTCCCTTTGTGTCCCCAGGTGTGTACTGCTGTGTCCCGCTGTGTCCCCGCGGTATCGACGCTGTGTCCCGCTGTGTCCCGCTGTGTCTTCGCTGTGTCCCGCTGTGTCTCTCTGTGTCCCTCGCTGTGTCCCGCTGTGTCCCGCTGTGTCCCGCTGTGTCCCCCGCTGTGTCCCTCTGTGTCCCCCGCTGTGTCCCGCTGTGTCCAGCTGTGTCCCTGCTGGGAACCGCTGTGTCCCGCTGTGTCCCGCTGTGTCCCCCGCTGTGTCCCTCTGTGTCCCCCGCTGTGTCCCGCTGTGTCCCGCTGTGTCACTGCTGGGAACCGCTGTGTCCCGCTGTGTCCCGCTCTGTCCCCCGCTGTGTCCCGCTGTGTCCAGCTGTGTCCGCGCTGTGTTCCGCTGTGTCCGGCTGTGTCCTCGCTGTTTCCCAATGTGTCCCTGCTGTGTCCCCCGCTGGGTCCCCCGCTGTGTACCACAGTGTCCCCCACTGTGTCCCCCACTTTTTCCCACTGTGTCCCCCGCTGTGTCCGGGCTGTGTCCCCGCTGTTCTCCGGTGTGTCCGTGCTGTGTCCCGCTGTGTCCCGCTGTGAACTGCTGTGTCCCCCGCTGTGTCCCGCTGTGTCCCGCTGTGTCCCCTGCTTGTCCCGCTGTGTCTACTGTTGTGTCCCTGTTGTGTCCCGCTGTGTCCCGCTGTGTCCTCGCTGTGTCCCATGCCGTGTTCCGCTGTGTCCTCGCTATGTCCCCCGATGTGTCCCTTTGTGTCCCCAGCTGTGTAACCCGCTGTGTCCCGCTGTGTCCCCGCTGTGTCCTTGCTGTGTTCTCCGCTGGGTCCTGCTGTGTACACCTCTGTGTCCCCCTCTGTGTCCCGCTGTGTCTCCCGCTGTGTCCCGCTGTGTCCCGCTGTTTACTGCTGGTCCCCCGCTGAGTCCCGCTGTGTCCCCGCTGTGTCCCGCTGTGTCCCACCTGTATCCCATGCTGTGTCCAGCTGTGTCCCGCTGTGTCCCCCGCTGTGTCCCCCGTTGTGTCCCGCTAAGTCGCCCCGCTGTGTCCTGCTGTGTCCCTGCTGT
>NW_012319831.1:0-1755 GCF_000151885.1 Dipodomys ordii
CATCCTTCTTCTGCTTCTCCTTCTGCTTCTGCTTCTACTGCTTCTCCTGCTTCTCCTTCTGCATCTTCTTCTGCTTCTGCTTCTTCTTCTGCTTCTTCTTCTGCTTCTGCTTCTCCTTCTACTGTTTCTCCTTCTGATTCTCCTTCTGCTTCTCCTTCTGCTGCTCCTTGTCCTTCTTCTGCTTCTCCCTCTGATTCTGCTTCTTATGCTTATCCTTTTCTTCTCCTTCTGCTTCTCCTGCTTCTGCTTCTTCTGCTTCTACTTCTTCTCCTTATGCTTCTCCTTATGCTTCTCCTTCTCCTTCTTCTTCTTCTTCATCATCATCTTCTTCTTCTTCTTCTTCTTCTGCTTCTTCTTCTTCTTCTTCTTCTTCTTCTTCTTCTTCTTCTTCTTCTTCTTCTTCTTCTTCTTCTTCTTCTTCTTCTTCTTCTTCCTCTTCTTCTCTTTATTCTGCTTCTTCTTTTCCGGCTTCTTCTGCTTCTAGTCCTTCTTTTTCTTCTTCTCATTCTGCTTCTGCTTCTCCTTCTTCTTCTCCTATTGCTTCTGCGACTCTTCCTTCTCCTTCTCCTACTTCTACTTCTCCTTCTGCTTCTTCTGCTTCTCCTGCTTCTCCTTATGCATCTTCTTCTGCTTCTGCTTCTCCTTGTACTGCTTCTTCTGCTTCTGTTTCTCCTTCTGCTTCTCCTTTTGCTTCTTTTGCTTCTCCTTCTGATTCTCCTTCTCCTTCTGCTTCTGTTTCTCTTTCTCCTTCTTGGTCTCCTGCTTTTCCTTCTGCTTCTCCTTCTGCTTCTTCTGCTACTGCCTCTGCTTCTTCTGTTTCTTCTGCTTCTCCTTCTGCTTTTGCTTCTCTTTCTGCTTCTGCTTCTCCTTCTGCTTCTCCAGATTCTGCTTCTTCTGCTTCTCCTGCTTCTCCTTCTGCTTCAGGTTCTGCTTCTGCTTCTTCGGCTTCTTCTGCTTCTGCTTCTCCTGCTGCTGCTTCTCCTGCTTCTCTTTTTTTTTCCTTCAGTTTCTGCTTCTCCTTCTGCTTCTGCTTCTTCTCCTTCTTCTGTTTCTTCTGCTTCTGCTTCTCCTGCTTCTGCTTCTCCTGCTTCTCGTCCTGCTTCTCCTTCTCTTCTTCTGCTTCTCCTTTTGCTTCTGCTTCTCCTTCTGCTTCTGCTTCAATTTCTCCTTCTGCTTCTCATTCTGCTTCTGCGTCTTCTGTTTCTTCTGCTTCTCCTGCTTCTGCTTCTCCTGCTTCTCCTACTTCTCGTGCTGCTTTTCCTTCTGCGTCTCTTTCTGCTTCTGCTTATCCTTTTGCTTCTCCTACTCCTAATCCTTCTCTCTCGCCTTCTCTGACTTCTTCTTCTTCTGCTTCTCTTGCTGCTTCTGCTTCTGCTTATTATACTATTACTGTTTCTTCTGCTTCTGCTTCAGATTTTGCTTCTTCTGTTTCTCCTTCTGCTTCAGATTCTGCTTCTGCTTCTTCGGCTTCTCCTTTTTCTTCTGCTTCTCCTGCTTCTGCTTCTCCTGCTTCTCTTTCTGCTTCTCCTTCGCTTCTGCTTCTCCTTCTGCTTCTGCTTCTGCTCTTCTCCTTCTTCTGTTTCTTTTGATTCTGTTTCTTCTGCTTCTTCTTCTGTTTCATCTGAATCTACTTCTGCTTCTCCTTCTTCTTCTCTTTCTGCTTCCTCTTCTGCTTCTTCTGATTCTCCTGCTTCTCCTTCTGTTCTCCTTCTGTTCTGCTTCTCTTTCTGCTTCTGCATCTCTTCTGCTGCTCCT
>NW_012319832.1:0-1754 GCF_000151885.1 Dipodomys ordii
ATCATCCCTCTGCTTCTGCTTCTTATGCTTCTTCTTTATCTTCTGCTTCTGCTTCTCCTGCTTCTGCTTCTTGTGCTTCTACTGCTTCTTTTTCTGCTTCTTCTGCTTCTACTTCTCTTTCTGCTTCTGCTTCTCCTGCTTGTTTTTCTGCTTCTTCTGCTGCTTCTCCTTCTGCTGCTTCTTCTACTTCTCCTACTGCTTCTCTTTTTGCTTCTCCTTCTGCTTCTGCTTCTGCTTCTTCTGTTTCTCCTGCCTGAATTTCTGGTTCTACTTCTTCTGCTGCTTCTCCTTCTGCTTCTGCTTCTACTTCTGCTTCTGATTCTGCTTCTTCTGCTTCTTCTCTTTCGGCTACTCCTGCTTCTGCTTCTTGTGCTTCTCCTGCTTCTCTTTCTGCTTCTCATTCCACTTCTGCTTCTCCTTCTGCTTCTGCTTCTCCTCCTTCTCCTTCTCCTACTTCTGCTTCTCCTTCATCTTCTGCTTCTTCTGCTTCTCCTGCTTCTCCTTCTGCATCTCCTTCTGCTTGTGCTTGTCCTTATGCTTCTTCTTCTGCCTCTGCTTCTCCTTCTCCTTCTTTTGCTTCACCTTTTGCTTCTGCTTCTTCTGCTTTTCCTGCTTCTCCTTCTGCTTCTGCTTCTTCTGCTTCTCCTTCTGCATCTTCTTCTGCTTCTGCTTCTCCTTGTTCTGTTCTCCTTCTTATTCTCCTACTGCTTCTCCTACTGTTTCCCTTCTCCTTCTTGTTCTTCTGCTTTTCCTTCTGCTTCTCCTTCTGCTTCTGCTACAACTGCTACTGCTTCTACTTCTTCTGTTTCTTCTGCTTCTCCTTCTGCTTTTGATTCTCTCTCTGCTTCTGCTTCTCCTTCTGCTTCTCCTTCTGCTTCTCCAGGTTCTGCTTCTTCTGCTTCTCCTGCTTCTCCTTGTTCTCCTTCTGCTACTTCGGATTCTTATGCTTCTGCTTCTCCTGCTTAAACTTCTTCTGCTTCCCCTCCTTCTCTTTCTGCTTCTCCCTCTGTATCTGCTTCTCCTTCTGCTTCTGCTTCTTGTCCTTCTCCTGTTTGTTCTGCTTATGCTTCTCCTGTTTCTGCATCTCCTGCTCCTCCTTCTGCTGCTCTTTCTGCTTCTCCTGCTGCTTTTCCTTCTCCTGCTCCTTCTTCTGCTTCTCTTTCTGCTTCTCCTTCTGTTTCTCCTTCTCCTTCACCTTCTCGTTCTTCTGCTTTTCCTTCTGCTTCTCCTTCTGCTTCTGCATCTTCTGCTTCTTCTGCTACTGCCTCTGCTTCTTCTGTTTCTTCTGCTTCTCCTTCTGCTTTTGCTTCTCTTTCTGCTTCTGCTTCGCCTTCTGCTTCTCCAGGTTCTTCTTCTTCTGCTTCTCCTGCTTCTCATTCTGCTTCAGGTTCTGCTTCTGCTTCTTCGGCTTCTTCTGCTTCTGCTTCTCCTGCTGCAGCTTCTTCTGCTTCTCCTGCTTCTCTTTCAGCTTTTCCTTCTGTTTCTGCTTCTCCTTCTGCTTCTGCTTCTTCTCCTTCTTCTGTATCATCTGTTTCAGCTTCTTCTGCTTCTGCTTCTCCTGCTTCTCGTTCAGCTTCTCATTATGCTTCTCGTTCAGCTTCTCCATCTCCTACTTCTGCTTCTACTTCAGCTTATGCATCTCCTTCTGCTTCTGCTTCAATTTCTCCTTCTGCTTCTCAATCTGCATCAGCATCTTCTGTTTCTTCTGCTTCTCCTGCTTCTGCTTCTCAAGATTCTCCTACTTTTCGAGCAGC
>NW_012319833.1:0-1754 GCF_000151885.1 Dipodomys ordii
TCATCTCCTACTCCTAATCCTTCTCTTTCGCCTTCTCCTTCTCCTTCTTCTGCTTCTCCTTCTGCATCTTCTTCTGCTTCTGCTTCTCCTTCTGCTGCTTCTTGTGCTTCTGCTTCTCCTTCTTCTGCTTCTCCCTCTGAATCTGCTTCTTATGCTTATTCTTTTTCTTCTGCTTCTGCTTCTTCTGCTTCTCCTGCTTCTACTGCTTCTCCTTCTCCTTCTCCATTTTCTTCTTCTTCTTCTTCTTCTTCTTCTTCTTCTTCTTCTTCTTCTTCTTCTTCTTCTTCTTCTTCTTCTTCTTCTTGTTCTTGTTCTTGTTCTTGTTCTTGTTCTTGTTCTTGTTCTTGTTCTTGTTCTTCTTCTTCTTCTTCTTCTTCTTCTTCTTCTTCTTCTTCTTCTTCTTCTTCTTCTTCTTCTTCTTCTTCCCTTTCTGCTGCTTCTGCTTTTCCTGCGTCTTCTGCTTCTACTGCTTCTCTTTCTGCTTCTGCTTCTGCTTCTGCTTCTTGTCCTTCTCCTGTTTCTTCTGCTTCTGCTTCTCCTGCTTCTACTTCTTCTGCTTTTCCTGCTTCTCTTTCTGCTTCTCCTTCTGCTTCTGCTCCTCCTTCTGCTTCTGCTCCTTCTATTTCTTCTGTTTCTTCTTCTTCTGCTTCTCCCGCTCTGCTTCTTCTGCTTTCCTGCTTCTCGTTCTGCTTCTCTTCGTCGGCTTCTCTTTCTACTTCTCCTTCTGCTTCTTCTGATTCTGCTTCTTCTCCTTCTTCTTCTCCTTCTGCTTCTGCTTCTTCTGCTTCTCCTGCTACTCCTTCTGCATCTCCTTCTGCTTGTGCTTTTCCTTCTGCTTCTTCTTCTTCTTCTGCTTCTCCTTCTTCTGCTTCTCCGTCTATTTTTGCTTCTTCTGTTTTTCCTGCTTCTCCTTCTGCTTCTCATTCTTCTTCTCCTTCTGTTTCTCCTTGTCGTTATTCTGCTATTCCTTCTGCTTCTCTATCTGCTTCTGCATCTTCAGCTTCTTCTGCTACTGCTTCTGCTTCTTCTGTTTCTTCTGCTTCCCTTTCTGCTTCTCCCTCTGCTTTTGCTTCTCTTTCTGCTTCTGCTTCTCCTTCTGCTTCTCCTTCTTCTCCAGATTCTGCTTCTTCTGCTTCTCCTGCTTCTCCTTCTGCTTCAGGTTCTGCTTCTGCTTCTTCAGCTTCTTCTGCTTCTATTTCTGCTTCTCCTTCTGTTTCTGCTTCTCTTTCTGCTTCTGCTTCTTATCCTTCTTCTATTTCTTTAGATTCTGCTACTCCTGCTTCTGCTTCTCCTGCTTCTCCTTCTGTTTCTCTTTATGCTTCTCCTTCTGCTTCTCCTTCTTCTGCTTCTTCTTCTGCTTCTGCTTCTGCTTCTGCTTCTTCTTCTGCTTCTGCTTCTGCTTCTCCTTCTGCTGCTCTTTCTGCTTCTCCAGCAGCTTTTCCTTCTCCTGCTCCTTCTTCTGCTTCTCTTTCTGCTTCTCCTTGTTTCTCCTACTCCTTCTCCTTCTCGTTCTTCTGCTTTTCCTTCTGCTTCTCCTTCTGCTTCTGCATCTTCTGCTTCTTCTGCTACTGCCTCTGCTTCTTCTGTTTCTTCTGCTTCCCCTTCTGCTTCTCCTTCTGCTTTTGCTGCTCTTTCTGCTTCTGCTTCTCCATCTGCTTATCCAGATTCTGCTTCTTCCGCTACTCCGGTATCTCCCAATGCTTCAGAATCTGCTTCCGCTAAATCAGCTTCTTCTACATAGGCTTCTCCTGATG